>NC_056746.1:78025473-78035498 GCF_019279795.1 Protopterus annectens
CACACACACACACACACACACACACACACACACATACACACACACACATAAGATAATGTGGTTTGCAGGAAAAATTACATATGCGGCAAATATAGACAGTGTAAGAGACAGAAGTGAAAGCAAGGCTGAATGAGGTCTCTGAAGTCTTTGTTGAGAACTATAAGTAAAAATGATGAACCAAACAATAAACAGATACGACATTTGGGATTTAATTATCTAGCCACATAAGTTCATAGGTAAGTACTAGGCTATCTGCCCGAGGGCATCTGTAATCCTAGCCAGAATGTGTTGGCTTTCGCCGCCCCCTTAGATTAGTTCCCTGTGCCTCTGTCCATCACAGCCATTAGTTCCCTGTGCTTCTGTCCAGCAGAGCCACTGCAGTGATCCCCAGGGTAAATTTTCTGTTTCCCATCCACTCATCAAGGTTTCTCTTAAAGAGTGTTAGTGAGGGGCTCTGCCTAATGTAGATTGGAATCCTGTTCCAAAGCATGGGGAGTCTCTGGGACAGGAATCTATCCCTCCAACACGTCCTATTCATCATTGTGGTGAGGTTTAGATCCCTAGAGCGTGTGGCTCTTGGGGATTTGCTTTTTTTTTAGGTGGAGCATGTCCATCAATTCTGGTTGGGACATGGCCTTGTATGTCAGGCGGAGATCACCTCTGAGTAAGCAGTATGCAACCGAGTACAGCTGGAGTTTCTTCAGTCGGGTTGCATAGGGCATCTGTTTGAGGCCAGTAATCCTCTTGGTGAGGTACTTCTGTGGTCTTTCCAGCTGTTGCAGGTGTCTTGTAAGGTACATCCCAAATGGGGCATTGTACTCTATGATGGGTCTGATGAGTCATGAGTAGAGGGGCACAATAACCTCTTTTGTTCTAGATGCGAACCCTTTTCTGATTAGGTGGGCCACATTGAAGGATTTTCTAACCACCTTGGCAATATGATTATCAAAGGAGAGATTACTATCTACTTGGGTCCCCAGATCCCTTATTACATTTTACTGTATTTAGGGGACTGCCACGTATGTTGTATTTCGTGGGTACTTTGTTTTTTCCAAAGGGGGTGACTATGCACTTTTTGGCATTTAGCTTGAGGCCATGATTTTGACACCAGGTATCTGTCTCAGTGAGACCCTTCTGGAGGATGTCTGTATCAGCCAGAGAGGCAGTTATGGCCCACAGTTTGCAGTCATCTGTGAACTTGGTCAGCCATAGTCCTCCTGTGCTTGCCTGTACCTCTGAGAAGTATATACCAAACAGGAGGGGTCCCAGGACTAAGCCCTGGGGGATGCCACTTGTAACCAGCTTAGAGTTGGACCTAGAGCCTGCAGCTCTCACCATGTGGATTTAGATCAGTAACAATGAAGTGGCTTGACATAAACAGAGGGTCAGGTTCAATCCTCCACTTTTACCATTGTTTTGACAGTCTAGCAGTTGGGGAAAAGTACTAAGGCTATGAGCTTCTAACAAGTTATTTCCTCGGGTGCAGAGTTTGTGTTCTTAAGCCTTAATTTGCCTACTGTGTGATCTTCAGGGAGTCACTTAACCTGACAATTTTGGTACTTGGGAATCTGGGCTAGTTTCCTTAATGGTCTCCTGGGCTGCTTGCCTTGTAACTATCTATGAACCATTTTTTTGTTTAATTTAGGACATTAGGGCACTAATTCATTTATGTGCCCAGAGCTTTTGTGATGCAACATTTGAAACATAGAAATTAGCAAAAAATGTTATAGTTATGTTGTTGCTGGGGTGCCTTCTGTGCGGAGTCTGCATGTCCTCCCTGTGGTCGTGTGGGTTTCCTCTGGGTGCTCGGGTTTTCTCCCACATCCCAAAGATATGCTGTAGATGGATTAGACACTCTAAATTGGACCTAGGTCTGAGTGTGTGCATGTGTTTGCCTTCTGTTGAAGGTTGGGCACCGGGCTGGCAACTCGACACTGTAAAACTCCACTGCCAATCATGAGCAGACAGGTGATCTGCTGTGGCAACCCCTAACCGGGAAAAGCCGAAAGAAGAAGAAGAAGTTATAGTTATGTTGTTAAAAAAACACAAATATTTCCAAAGTAAAATAATAATAATAACATTACAATTATGAGCTGCTGAGATTGGGTATGATAACTTAACAAGTTATTTTCATGAAAATGTAAAGCAGTGCATGGTGTAAAACCTATGCTAGATAAAAAAATAAAAAAGGCTGAAGCGTAGGAAGTGTTGATGGCCTTAAAATCTGTTTATGGAAAATAAACTTTTGAAGTGTCTTGAAAAAGAGATTAGGTGTTGCATCTAAACAGCAGGCTTTTCAAAGTATGGTAAGGTATCTCAAGATTATTACAATTCTTCAGTCAGATGACTTGTTTTTTAGCTATCATTTGTATAAAAGGAGACCACTGCTAAGACAACTCAGGAATTAAGTTCTTCAGTCAGAGTTTCAGTATGGGGTAAAGCATGGAGAGACAGTTTCACTCTAGAGGTGACTTTCTCGGCATCCATGTCTCGAACACGTAATAAACCAGTTCGTAATCGTTAACCAGCTCATAATCCTTTATATTAATCAATTGTTAGCCATTGTGACTTTTTCCTGCAAATTGTCATTGGCAAAATGCTTGACTCATTTCCTACCAGTATTAATTTAACTTTTCCATATCTTCAATCTAGCTGCTATCTAGCTATTAGAAAGTTAACAGGTCACTTTATAGAACAGGTCACTTTATAGTTCATGTGAAGGAGATAGAAGAATTCAGAAAAATGCATCATTATATAAAATGATATCCAATAAATGTTACACCATTGAAGGTCAAAAATAATTTCCCCAAAATTTTCAGTCATTATCTGGTAAACATTTTTCAAAGTTTAACAAAATGTTTTAAAGTATATGCTTATTTTGTCTGTCAGAATATAGCCTAGAATCTTATAATAATAAAAGCATATTCGTTGTTGGTATATTTATTACTATTACAATTAGCATCACATTCAGATATTAAGTGAGTCAATATGGTAGAAAATATTTATGGAATGGATTCAGAAAAAGTCCACTTGTTAGCATTGGGGCAGCATCAAAAGGGCCCTTTAACACAATCTCCGAATTTAGACATTCTGAGACATAGTATCTTTACGGAGAACTTTATTATTGGCTAATCTGCTTGCTTGTCAATCGCACAGTGATTACCAGAAATGCTAACAAGGAGTTTACTGCAGTAATTACTGCTGGCAGCCCTCGTATCATGTTGGCACAGACACACCCCTCCACCTATGCACTCTCCCACATGCATACAAATATTCAAACACGTACATACGGACATATTATCATACCTCTCACCCGCCCCTGATTGACGAGAATGCCCATGATTTTTCCTCTTATAATCACCCCAGACAAAATCAGTCAGTTACTAATGCCAGGCATTAGAGTTTCTGAATTATAATACTTCAGTTGCAACTTCTTGCTACAAAATCTGTTTTTCTAATAACTTTTTAAGTGAGTTAAAGTATTATAAATGGCCTTGGTGTCTAGCGACCAGCCAGTGCTTGTTAGTCTAGGGGGAGTTTAGGAAAATGGAAGCCACCCCTCACACACACAGACACACACACACACACACACACACTCACATACATGTGCACACAGGCGCACACACATATGCACACACACACACGCGCGCACTCACACGTGCACACACACGAGTGCACACACACACACACACACACACACACACACACACACACACACACACACACACACACACATACATATTGCTGATTAGTGTTTCCTGAGAGCACTGGATGAATATAATTATCCTATTCATTTGCTGTTATATTGCAAATGGAAAAAAAAACAATCCTGTGTTCTCAACCGCTCTACTAACTCCTCCATTGTTATTTCTTGAGCTCCTCCTTGAGTGTGAGAACAGAAATATGTCCAAAGGCTCTCTTAAATATGGAAGTACATGCATAGATAGGCTGCTTATGACACAGCCATGCACCCCTGGAGCAAAAAGTGTTGCCTGATGGTTTCTCTTGCAGATCCATTCTCTGCTTTTATACAGTTCATTCTGATGTCCAATCAAAGATTACTGCAAAGTTTTTTTATTATCACTTCAAAGGAAAATAAGCTATAAAAGTCGGAATAACAGTTCAGTGACTGCTGATCCCTGTCCTCTTTGTACAACACAGAATGTTACAACTCCTTTTTACATCGTTGCTGTAGAGAGAGGGAGAGCTGATGAGACAGAAATGGGGATAAAAATGTCCATTAAAATACTGTATGCATGATATTCATCCAGAATTTTAAAAGAAGAAAACATTTACAGATTAAAACTTACAAGAGGCTTTGACTATGTGTCAGCCATGAACGTTTTATAATCTTGCACACTGTGTCAAACTTCTGTTGCATTTCAAAATACTGTATTTTGCATCTCATTATTTATCCACCTGCAGAGTTTTATTGCACTGAACAACTGATTTATTCAAAACTTTTATAAGGCCAATTCCCCATGATGATCTCAGTCTTCTGACTTACTGCCAGACATTTCAGGTACTGCGTTTCAACAGTGCATCAGTAAAGACAAATAACAGCACGTTCTATTTTTCTTTAATTGTTAGGATAGTTTCCCTGAAACTAAACAGGGAATATATCTTCTCTATGCTGGGATATTGTTATTTTACTTAGCAGATGTGAAGAACATAACTTATACTTTTAATGTCTGTTTGGGTCATCTGAAGCAGTAAGCAAGGCATCAGAAGGAGGATAGGTCAATGGTCCTGTCTCCTTGCTGAAAATCAGTTTAAATGTCACTTATCAAAGATAACTATAAATAAAATAGAAATGACAATTGCAGGCACCTTCTCATTTACAGAAACTTTCTTTAATGAGAGATGATGGCTTGTCAGCTGTAAACAGTGGATTAAATTCAGGAAGACAACCAATGCACAAAGATAGCATGTCATTAAAGGACAAAGTAGTGCTTGATATATACTTATTTTTAGATACAGAGTTTTAGTCATATAATTTCTTACCTCAATTATTTTTATGATTTATTTCATTAACATTCTGACCTGATCATTTTAGATGTGATGTACTGAACATTGTGGTACCTGGAAGCAATTTTTTTGTTATGTTTTTCACATCATATGCCAGTATATTTTGCTAAAGATTTAATGAGGATAACATCTACTCAAGACTGCTGTTTGGCATGTGTTGCCTTTTATATTATACTCAGTAACACTAACCAGCAAATCTTTCACTGACTATGATGAAAATGACAAGCAGGTCACAGATGTAGTGCTACACTAACTATAGCAGAAGCAACATTATGGTGTCAGACCATGAGGTAATGGGGGACGTTCTTTTCAAAGCAGGATATTAGAAGATATATTTTTATTTAAATGTCTGCATGTTTCCACCCATTTCTTTAAGCTGGTGATACCCATAATATTTAGACAATATTTGCTGTTGGTTTTAACAAGGAAAATGAGATTTTGCAGAATCTGCATGTCAATTACATAGCATTTAAAATCTACTGACAGATATCTTTGTGATGGCAGGTAGTCGAACAGTGAATTGTCTTGCCACTGTTGTCAGAAGGGGTGAGGCTGCTGTGAGATGTCTGGCATATGCTTATTATTTATTATCAAGCTTATAAGCTTATTTATTGTATGTGGGGCACAATCCAAATCTAATAACACATCTCAAGAAAGCATATGCAGGATGTTGGGGTTTGGCCACATGATATTTTTTTTTTTAGTAAGAATTCTGACTAATGCTGAAAGGTTTCAGCAAATACCATGAATTAAAACTGAAGCATGGACTCATCGTTAAAATTAGGAATTTTGATATTGAAAAAGACACAACTTTGTCATAGTCTCTGTATCACTGTATCTAATGGTGACAGGTAATAGCAAAGGAGTGTATATGCAAACAGTGTTTAGGCCTAACTCCATTTTGTTTGAATTCACTTACCATGAAATAAAGAAGGGCAAATTAAAATGTAAGTGTTAAGGTGTTTTGTTTCAAGCTAGAAGCACTGGATAGACTGATGCCCTCTACAATAAAATTAGCAAATGCAACTGCTCTTTGTCCTGCACATATGCCACCCCGAGTATATTACTGTACATTCTCTCAAAGGCTATAAGCTTATGAAAGTCATTAAAGAAAATTATGCAATGTCAGGCAGTCTGTTTGTTTAATGAATCAACTACAAAACTCATGTAGTTTCGATGTATTAAAGATGAACCAGCCCCACTCTGTTTTGCTCCATACTTTCTGGCCTCCCCAATGCCTCTGTCCATCACTGGCTCTACCACCTCCTCAAACCGTTTTTCTTTCATGCTTTTGTCTATTTTTTTCATGCTGTTTTTGACTCAGGCCTCGGGTCACCATAGATGATAAGAGCATCCTGGAGGTTCATGCTGGTGACTGCTTCTGATGTTTTTTTTTTTTACTGTAAGGACCTATCCTCATTTCCCCCCTCAACTACATTTGACTGTTCATTCTGAGGACCACTCCCATCCATGCACTATGCCTCCCTTGAGTGAGTGCCTAGATGAATGCCATCCCCCTGTGATCTGTATGCCCACTTAGGAGAATGCCACCCCCTAGGATCTCTATGCCCATTCCTTCCTGTTAGCACCTCAGATGCATGAGTCACTAATTGAACCTGGGTCCTCAGGGCCATAGGTAGAGGTTTATCCATCCATCCCACAGTGCTGGTTTAATGTGGGCCACCTTTTGGTCATAATTATAGTCAGTAATGCAGGCAGGGCAAGTCAAAATTCTGCTGGCTAAATTTCTTATATTTTTTTCTGTTAGCTTACACTAAATTGTCATGATCTAGCTGCATATATTTGTTAAGAACAGGCATATTGGTTTAGGAATATGATTTTTGGAATAATTCTGTACAGAATATGAAGTATACATACATAAAAATCTTTCCAATGTTAACTTTAATGTTTCAATTGAATTAAATCACATGAAGACATTTCCACTTAGGAATACCACATACAGAAAGTCCAGTGATTACATTATAAAACATCACCAAATATTATGATTTGGGATTCCTGTTATATGACAGTTTTTCTCAGTGGAATAATACATGTCTAGAAAGATGTAGGGCTGAAGTTCTTTCTGCAGATGTGAAAATATAAACAGTAGTAAAGAGATGCGTTCAAAAATGATTAACATGAGAATACAAGTAATAATGGCATCTTGTTTAATCAGCATGGGATTATTCAACCCCAAAGCATCCAACATGTTGGAAAGATGTGAATTAAAACAGTGACACTAAAACTGTATCTAAATCTAAAACTATCCATCTGTTCACAGCCTGTTTTTCCATTTTTGTATATGGAGTTGGAGTGTCACTTCAACAGTCATGAGCCAAGGCTTACACTACCAGGTAGCTAGCCCTGCCACAGTAGTTGTTCCACACCACACACATTCACACCTATGGCGAATTTAGAGTGTCCAATGCACCTACTGCATGTCTTTGGAATGTGGGAAGCAACACTTAGGCATACATTGAGAGGAGACACTTAAAGTGAAAGGGGGCAATTTTAGGTATGCATTTAAATAAGCATGTGTACACAGATGAGCTTTCTAAATATCAGCTGTGTGCCTCATGAATTTGCATAACATTGAAGCAAAATGAGTAATTTCCTCAAATAGTGAAAATAGATCCTTTCTGTCAACATAACCATTGTAGATGATGTTTTCTTGCATGTGCAGGTCTGAAAAAAGGATGCAAATAATCACTTAAATGGCTTTTGTGTGTAACACCCACCCAGACAAGACCACGTAAATGCTAAATATTCCACTTATTCAAGCAAAGTAAAGTCATTCTGGTCAAAATCATTAAAGAGGTGGTACTATGGTTCTTTTTAGCTGAGAAATACATTTATGATTTCACCATTAAATTTATTTATTTATTTATTTGCAGTCTGTTAAACGGGAAAGTCCATTGGGGCCAAACATGAGGCCATTTTTAATGGAGGCCCAGGGAGAAAAGCTCCATATACAATTATTAGAAAGCTAATATCAACAAAGTTAAGTACAATACAGTTTTCATAACTACTAAAAACACAGTAATATAGAAGACAGAAAAATAACATTTGCACAAGGTGTTTTAACAAACCATTGAATGAAATTAAAACATAAGTATTTTGGAATACATAAGTAAAATTTGGAGTGCAGGCATTTATACACTCAACGTTTCATGAGGTGAGAGGGAGGCAGAATTAGAGGAGGATAGTATAACAGTGAAATTATAGACAGACTCACTAAACTAGGTATAAATCCCTATGTCATAAGATGGGTTGCCAACTGGCTCACTGACAGAACCCACACTGTGAAAGTAGCAGACTCTAAATCCAACTTCAGACCAGTGACAAGTGGAGTACCACAGGGTTCAGTTCTAGGTCCTCTCCTGTTTGGTATCTACTTCTCTGAAGTACAGGCTAACACAGAAGGTCTTTGGCTAACAAAGTTCGCAGATGACTGCAAACTAGAAGCCATAATCAAATCTTCTAACGATGTGGACATCCTACAAAAGGGCCTCACTGAGACAGATGCCTGGTGTCAAAGCCATGGCCTCAAGCTCAATGCCAAAAAGTGCATTGTCATCTCTTTTGGTAAAAACTCTATACCCATAAACTACCACATAGGCGGTAGTCTACTTAACACTGAAAGTGTGATAAGAGACCTTGGGACACAGGTGGACAGTAGTCTCTTTTATAATCACATCGCCACAGTAGTCAGGAAATCCTTCTACGTGGCACATCTCATCACAAAAAGTTTCTCATCCAGGAAAAAAGAGGTCATTGTTCCTCTCTACTCATCACTCATTAGACCCATTATAGAGTACAACGCCCCTTTTGGTATGCACCTCACAAGATATCTACAACAACTGGAAAGGCCACAGAAATACCTCACAAAGAGGATTACTGGCCTCAAACGGATGCCCTATGCAGACTGTCTAAAAAACTCCAGCTTTACTCTGTCACATATCGCCTACTCAGAGGCGATCTCAGCCTAACATACAAAGCTATGTCAAACCCAGAGCTGTTGGACATGCTCCACATAAAGAAATCCCAATCTGTCCAAGCTACATGCTCTAGGGACCTAAACCTTGTCACCACAATACACAGAACATGCTGGAGGGATAGATTCCTGTCCCAGAGACTTCCCATACTCTGGAACAAACTACCTATCTATATCAAACAAAGCTCATCATTAGCACTCTTCAAGAAAAATCTTGATGATTGGATGGAAGATAGGAAATTCTCCCTGGGGATCACTTCTGTGGCTCTGCTTGACAGGGGCACAGGAAAATAATTTTCTTGGTTAGCAAAAGCCAGGGTACCATAAGGCTAGGTTTATATAGGCGATAGGGCCAGTAGCCTAGTACTTACCTATGAACCTATGAAAAAGAACAGGCTGTGTTATGAGAAAGGAAAAAAGGGAGCAGAAGAAGAAAAGAAATGAAGGGAGTCACTAGGGTGAGTTATAAGAAAGGAAAAAGGGAGAGAGAGTGGAAAAGAAATCAAGGGAGTCACTAGGGTGAGTTATGAGAAAAGAAAAAAGGGATACGGAGTGCAAATGAAACAAAGAGAGTCACTCGGCTGAGTTATGAGAAAGGAAAAATGGAAAGGGAGTGGAAATGAAATGAAGGGGTCCCTAGGGTGAGTTATGAGAAAGGAAAAAAGAGAGAGGGAGTGGAAATGAAATGAAGGGTGTCACTAGGCTGAGTTATGAGAAAGGAAAAAGGGAGAGGGAGTGAAAATGAAATGAAGGGAGTCACTAGGGTGAGTAATGAAAAGGAAAAAGAGAGAGGGAGTGTAAATGAAGTGAAGGGAGCCACTATGGTGAGTTATGAGCAATGAAAAAAGGGAGAGGGAGTGGGAATGAAATGAAGGGAGTCACTAGGTGAGTTATGAGAAAGGAAAAAGGGAGATGGAGGGGAAATGAAATGAAGGGAGTCACTAGGGTGAGTTATGAGAAAGGAAAAATAGAGAGGGAGATGAAATGAAATGAAGGAGTGGGG
>NC_056746.1:78035998-78145998 GCF_019279795.1 Protopterus annectens
GGAGAGGGAGTTGAAATGAACTGAAGGGAGTCACTATGGTGAGTTATGAGAAAGGAAAGAAGGGAGAGGGAGTGGAAATGGAATGAAGGGAGTCACTAGGCTGAATTATGAGAAAGGATGAACGGGAGATTTAGAGGAAATTAAATGAAGGGAGTGACTAGGGTGAGTTATGAGAAAGGAAATAAGGGAGAAGGAGAGGAAATGAAATGAATGGAGTCACTCGGGTGAGTTATGAGAAAAGAATAAAGGGAGAGGGAGTGCAAATGAAATGAAGAGAGTCACTAGGGGGAGTTATGAGAAAGGAAAAAAGAGAGGGAGTTGAAATAAAGGGAGTCACTAGGGTGAGTTATGAGAAAGAAAAAAGGGAGAGGGAGTGGAAATGAAATGAAGGGAGTCACTAGGGTGAGTTATGAAAAAGGAAAAAGGGAGAGGGAGTGGAAATTAAATGAAGGGAGTCACTAGGGTGAGTTATGAAAAAGGAAAAGGGAGAGCGAGTGGAAATGAAATGAAGGGATCACTAGGGTGAGTTATTAGGAAGGAAAAAATGGAGAGGGGGTTGAAATGAAATGAAGGGGTCACTATGGTGAGTTATGAGAATGGAAAAAGAGAGAGGGAGTTAAAATTAAGGGAGTCACTAGGGTGAGTTATGAGAAAGGAAAAAAGGGAGAGGGAGTGGAAATGAAATGAAGGGAGTCACTAGGGTGAGTTATGAGAATTGAATTAAGGGAGATGGAGTGGAAATTAAATGAAGGGATTCACTAGGGTGAGTTATGAGGAAGGAAAAAAGGGAGAGGGACTTGAAATGAAATGAAGGGAGTCACTAGGTTGAGTTATGAGAAAAGAAAGGGGAAAGGGAGTGGAAATGAAATGAAAGGAGTCACTAGGGTGAGTTATGAGAAAGGAGAAAAGGGAGAGGGTGTGGGAATTAAATGAAGGGAGTCACTAGGTTGAGTTATGAGAAAGGAAAAAGGGAACGGGAGTTGAAATAAAGGGAGTCACTAGGGTGAGTTATTAGAAAGAAAAACTGGGGAGGGAGTGGAAATCAAATGAAGGGAGTCACTAGGGTGAGTTATGAGAATGGAAAAGGGGAGAGGGAATGGAAATGAAATGAAGGGGTCACTAGCGTGAGTTATGAGGAAGGAAAAAAGGGAGAGGGAGTGGAAATGAAATGAAGGGGTCACCAGGGTGAGTTATCAGGAAGGAAAAAAGGGAGATGGAGTTGAAATGAAATGAAGGGAGTCACTAGGGTGAGTTATTAGAAAGGAAAAAGGGAGAGGGAGTGGAAATGAATTGAAGGGATTCACTAGGGTGAGTTATGAAAAAGGAGAAAAGGAGAGGGTGTGCAAATGAAATGAAGGGAGTCACTAGGGTGAGTTATGAGAAAGGAAAAAGAGAGAGGGAGTTGAAATGAAATGAAGGAGGTCACAAGTGTGAGTTGTGAGAAAGGAAAAGGATAGAAGGAGTGGAAATGAAATAAAGGGAGTCACTAGGGAGAGTTATGAGAAAGGAAATAAGGGAGAGGGAGTTGAAATGAAATGAATGGAGTCACTAGGGTGAGGTATGAGAAAGGATAAATGGAAAGGAACTGGTAATGAAGGCAGACACTAGGTTGAGTTATGAGAAAGGACAAAAAAGGAGAGGGAGTGCAAATGAAATGAAGAGAGTCACTAGGGTGAATTATGAGATAGGAAAAGAAAAGGAGAGGGAGTTGAAATAAAATAAAGGAGTCACTAGGGTGAATTATTAGATAGAAAAGGGAGAGGGAGTGGAAAAGAAATAAAGGGAGTCACTAGGGTGTTATGAGAAAGAAAAAGGAGAGGGAGTGGAATTGAAATGATGAGAGTCACTAGTGTGAGTTAAGAGGAAGGAAAGAAGGAGAGGGAGTGGAAATTAGAGGAAGGGAGTCACTGGGATGAGTTATGAGAAAGGCAAAAGGGAGACGGAGCTGAAATGAAATGAGGGGAGTCACTAGGGTGAGTTATGAGAAAGGAAAAAAGGAAGTGGGACTGGAAATGAAATGAATGGAGTCACTAGGCTGAGTTATGACAAAGGAAAAAGGGAGAGGGAGTTGAAATGAAGGGAGTCAATAGGGTGAGTTATGAAAAAGCAAAAAGGAGAGAGAGTGGAAATGAAATGAAGGGAGTCACTAGGGTGAGTTATGAAAAAGGAAAAAAGGGAGAGGGAGTTGAAATGAAATGAAGGAGGTCACAAGTGTGAGTTGTGAGAAAGGAAAAGGATAGAGGGAGTGGAAATGAAATGAAGGGAGTCACTATGGAGAGTTATGAGAAAGGAAATAAGGGAGAGGGAGTTGAAATGAAATGAATGGAGTCACTAGGGTGAGGTATGAGAAAGGATAAATGGAAAGGAACTGGTAATGAAGGCAGACACTAGGTTGAGTTATGAGAAAGGACAAAAAAGGAGAGGGTGTGCAAATGAAATGAAGAGAGTCACTAGGATGAATTATGAGATAGGAAAAGAAAAGGGAGAGGGAGTTGAAATAAAATAAAGGGAGTCACTAGGGTGAATTATAAGATGGAAAAAGGGAGAGGGAGTGGAAATGAAATGAAGGGAGTCACTAGGGTAAGTTATGAGAAAGAAAAAAGGGAGAGGGAGTGGAAATGAAATGATGGGAGTCACTAGTGTGAGTTAAGAGGAAGGAAAGAAGGGAGAGGGAGTGGAAATTAAATGAAGGGAGTCACTAGGATGAGTTATGAGAAAGGCAAAAGGGAGACGGAGCTGAAATGAAATGAGGGGAGTCACTAGGGTGAGTTATGAGAAAGGAAAAAAGGAAGTGGGACTGGAAATGAAATGAATGGAGTCACTAGGCTGAGTTATGACAAAGGAAAAAGGGAGCGGGAGTGGAAATGAAATAATGGGAGTCGCCAAGGTGAGTTATGAGAAAGGAAAAAGGGAGAGAGAGTGGAAAAGAAATGAAGGGACTCACTGGGATGAGTTATGAGAAAGAAAAAAATGGAGATGGAGTTGAAATGAAATGAGGGGAGTCACTAGGGTGAGTTATAAGAAAGGAAAAGGGGAGAGGGAGTGGAAATGAAATGAAGGGAGTCACTAGGGAGAGTTATGAGAAAGGAAATAAGGGAGAGGGAGTTGAAATGAAATGAATGGAGTCACTAGGGTGAGGTATGAGAAAGGATAAATGGAAAGGAACTGGTAATGAAGGCAGACACTAGGTTGAGTTATGAGAAAGGACAAAAAAGGAGAGGGAGTGCAAATGAAATGAAGAGAGTCACTAGGGTGAATTATGAGATAGGAAAAGAAAAGGGAGAGGGAGTTGAAATAAAATAAAGGGAGTCACTAGGGTGAATTATGAGATGGAAAAAGGGAGAGGGAGTGGAAATGAAATGAAGGGAGTCACTAGGGTAAGTTATGAGAAAGAAAAAAGGGAGAGGGAGTGGAAATGAAATGATGGGAGTCACTAGTGTGAGTTAAGAGGAAGGAAAGAAGGGAGAGGGAGTGGAAATGAAATGAAGGGAGTCACTAGGATGAGTTATGAGAAAGGCAAAAGGGAGACAGAGCTGAAATGAAATGAGGGGAGTCACTAGGGTGAGTGATGAGAAAGGAAAAAAGGAAGTGGGACTGGAAATGAAATGAATGGAGTCACTAGGGTGAGTTATAACAAAGGAAAAAGGGAGAGGGAGTTGAAATGAAGGGAGTCAATAAGGTGAGTTATGAAAAAGCAAAAAGGAGAGAGAGTGGAAATGAAATGAAGGGAGTCACTAGGGTGAGTTATGAAAAAGGAAAAAAAAGAGAGGGAGTTGAAATGAAATGAAGGAGGTCACAAGTGTGAGTTGTGAGAAAGGAAAAGGATAGAGGGAGTGGAAATGAAATGAAGGGAGTCACTAGGGAGAGTTATGAGAAAGGAAATAAGGGAGAGGGAGTTGAAATGAAATGAATGGAGTCACTAGGGTGAGGTATGAGAAAGGATAAATGGAAAGGAACTGGTAATGAAGGCAGACACTAGGTTGAGTTATGAGAAAGGACAAAAAAGGAGAGGGAGTGCAAATGAAATGAAGAGAGTCACTAGGGTGAATTATGAGATAGGAAAAAAGGGAGAGGGAGTTGAAATAAAATAAAGGGAGTCACTAGGGTGAATTATGAGATGGAAAAAGGGAGAGGGAGTGGAAATGAAATGAAGGGAGTCACTAGGGTAAGTTATGAGAAAGAAAAATGGGAGAGGGAGTGGAAATGAAATGATGGAAGTCACTAGTGTGAGTTAAGAGGAAGAAAAGAAAAGGGGAGAGGGAGTGGAAATGAAATGAAGGGAGTCACTAGGATGAGTTATGAGAAAGGCAAAAGGGAGACGGAGCTGAAATGAAATGAGGGGAGTCACTAGGGTGAGTTATGAGAAAGGAAAAAAGGAAGTGGGACTGGAAATGAAATGAATGGAGTCACTAGGCTGAGTTATGACAAAGGAAAAAGGGAGAGGGAGTGGAAATGAAGGGAGTCAATAGGGTGAGTTATGAAAAAGCAAAAAGGAGAGAGAGTGGAAATGAAATGAAGGGAGTCACTAGGGTGAGTTATGAGAAAGGAAAAAGGGAAAAGTAGTAGAAATGAAATGAAGGGAGTCACTAGGGTGAGTTACGAGAAAGGAAAAGGAGAAAGGGAGTGGATATGAAATGAAAGGTGTCACTAGGGTGAGTTATGGGAAAGGAAAAAAGGGAGAGGGAGTGGGAATGAAATGAAGGGAGTCACTAGGGTGAGTTATGAGAATGGAAAGAGAGAGGGAGTTGAAATGAAGGGAGTCACAAGGGTAAGTTATGAGAAAGAAAAAAGGAGAGGGACTGGAAATTAAATGAATGGAGTCACTAGGGTGAGTTATGACAAAAGAAAAAGGGAGAGGGAGTTGAAATGAAAGGAGTCAGTAGGATGAGTTATGAGAAAGCAAAAAGGGAGAGAGAGTGGAAATGAAATGAAGGGCGTCACTAGGGTGAGTTCAGGCGCGGCTCGTGGTATTGGACTGCCGGACTGCAGCCCTCCCACCTAGAAAAGAAAGAAAAAAAATCTGTTAAACTAAAAAGCAAAAAAAAAAAAAAAAACACACACGAGTCCAGACTTCAGTCCGGATAAAGAAACACAGGTACCCAGCAATCTTTGCTGCAAATGCACCCAGGAATCATTGTGGGAACGACTGCACAGAAGAGGAGGTCCGGACTGCATCGGCTGCAGGCAAATCCAATCAGGACTAAAAGGTGAGCTGCTCTCATGGGATTACATCCAATCAGGACTAAGAGGTGAGCTGCTCTCGTGGGATGTTCATTGCGCGGGCTCAAGTCAGGAGGTAGGTGTAGCAGGGTTTGGTCACTGGCTGGCACAATGTCACGGGTGGATTTTGGTCAGACATGATACATCATCAGGTAAGTGAATCTGGAGGGATTTGCTGTTTGTGGTCGGTCGCTGGAGATTTGCTGTTTGTGGTCGGTTGCTGGAGATTTGCTGTTTGTGGTCGGTCGCTGAAGATTTGCTGTTTGGCTGTTTGTGGTCGGTCGCTGGAGATTTGCTGTTGGTCGCTGGAGGGATTTGGTGTGTGTGTGTGTGTGTGAGGGATTTGGTGTGTGTGTGTGAGGGATTTGGTGTGTGTATGTGTGTGTGAGGGATTTGGTGTGTGTGTGTGTGTGAGGGATTTGGTGTGTGTGTGTGTGAGGGATTTGGTGTGTGTGAGGGATTTGGTGTGTGTGTGTGTGTGTGTGGGGGTTTTGGTGTGTGTGTGAGGGATTTGGGGTGGGTGTGTGTGAGGGATTTGGTGTGTGTGTGAGGGATTTGGGGTGTGTGAGGGATTTGGGGTGTGTGTGTGTGAGGGATGCGTGTGTGTGTGTGTGTGTGTGTGTGTGTGTGTGTGTGAGGGATTTGGGGTGTGTGTGAGGGATTTGGGGTGTGTGTGTGTGTGTGAGGGATTTGGGGTGTGTGTGTGTGTGAGGGATTTGGGGTGTGTGTGTGAGGGATTTGGGGTGTGTGTGTGTGTGTGTGTGTGTGTGTGTGTGTGTGTGTGTGTGTGTGTGTGTGTGTGTGTGTGTGTGTGTGTGTGTGTGTGTGTATGCGTGTGTGAAAATGCCCCAGTTGCAATATACTGGTGGTTAGACTCATGGTGGTGTCGTAGGGAATACCTCAGGCTTGAACCCTGTACCTTGTATGCAAGTGTTAAAGACCTGACTTCCCTACCCACCACCATTTGTAAAGAAATTGCAGATTTTGCCTCATATTTCATCTGATCTATTCCTCATAATATCTGTGTTTTTTAAATATTGCAATGCTTGAAATTTGATGGTGCAGTGGTAGCATTGTTGCCTCACAGTTGCAGGTTCTTTGGTTTGATTCTTGGCTGGGGTGCCTTCTTTGTGGGGGGGGGTCTGTATCTTCTCCCTGTGTTTGTGTGGGTTAGCTTTTGTGTCCTCCCATGTTACAAAGACATGTCTGCATTATTTCTTCCTGGGCCTCTGCTGAGAATTGTTTTTTTTTGTTCCAAGTCAGATTGTCCTGATTAACAAATTGACAGGCATTTGAATTTCAGACTTCATGTTTCTGAATGTTTACTTCCTTACATATTTGATGGTGCAGTGGCAGTATTGTTGCCTCACTGCTATAGGTTTTTCTGGTTTGATTCTTGGCTGGGGTGCCTTCTGTGTGGAGTCTGCATCTTATCCCTGTGTTTGTGTGGATTTGCTCTGGTGTCCTGCCATTTTACAAAGACATGTGTCTACAGTATTTCTCCCTGGGCCTCTGCTGAAAATTGTTTTTGTTCCGTCAGTAGTAAAATTGACAGGCATTTGAATTTCAGACTTCATATTCTTCAGAAAATAGATAGTAAAACAACTTTTTATTCTAGCAATAAATATATAGTAACACAACCTTTTTATTATAGCAATTTTTTAAGTTTATAAGATGACTATTTGAAATTTGTCCTTATTTTTGGGACTGTAATACCCTGTTATTGGCTTGGTCCAGGTTTATTGTGCTAAGGTTGACAGCTATGGCAAGAACTGAATTCACTGAATATGTTTGAGGGCTGTATTCCCTCATTACTGGGTTTGTCCAAGTGTTTTGTGCTAAGAGGTTGACAGCTATGGTGAGAACTGAATTAATTAAATGATAGCCATTTAAGTTTCAGTCTTCCTCTCTTTCACAAAGCAGCTGATTTGGCGTAGTGGTATGTTGCTCTTGACTGTTTTGCACAGGGACCTTGGCAGTAAAATGTACGGAGGTAACACAGCATTTTTCTTTCACAAAGCAGGTGATTTGGCATAGTGGTATGTTGTTCTGACTCTTTTGCACAGGAACCTTGGCAGTAAAATGTATGGTGGTAACACAGCATTTTATTCTAGCAGCTTTCCAAGATTATTCAAGCAATGTTTAATGTGTCCCTGTTTTTTGCCCTTTTGACCCACCCCAATAAATTTGGCTTTTTCCAGACTTCTTGTGCTGCGAAGTTGAGATGCAGTTGAGTATTGCGTAGATTTTACAAGGAGCTGAGAGCTGCAGGGGAAGAGAAGTTTAGTGCTGATTATGCTAAGTCGGCTCACATTGCTAATAGCACAACAGGTTGTGTACTTGCTTTTGATGCAGTAGGTTGTTGGTTCTACTCCCATAAGGGGTGAATGCTGCCGTACTGAAAGTTAAGATACTTAACTATGAGCCTGTTATGAGTTTGCTATCCTTTCCTATTGCAATATTACTAGCTTATTTTTAATGTAATTTAGGCAATTTATTCCTCAGGGGCATCAGACACTTTATTTTTCGATGAAGCCATGAAATATAAAGGTGATTGCTAGCAGCAGCCTCTTCATTACAGATTTATTTAACGTGGAATTATTTAGATGACTTTGTTACTACTTCAGAGATTGTGCATATTTACTGATAATGGTGGACTGTAGAATTGTGCATATTTACTGATAATAGTGGACTGTAGAAGTTTGAGTAGACTTTTATGATGGAAATATTCTGAATTGGGCAGTTTTGTTTCATTGTTTACTGGAAAAATGTTCAAAGCAATAGGAAGGTGTATCAAAGAGCACATGTATGTTTCATATGCAAGGGGCTTATGATTTGAAAACAGCCCAGAATTAATTTTTATCTGCCAAGGGTAAAATGTATTTTCTTTGAATGTGGGTTTTAATGTTGTTTCAATGAATGTGAGTTTCAAGGGCAGAGAAGTTTTAATGCCAAGTTTGTTTAGCAGATATCTTAGTGTTTGTGCTGTAAAATACAAAATAAAACTTTCAAATGAAGTCCAACTCATCATAGAAGTAAAGCAGTATGCACATTAGTGTTTATGGTAAATGGAGTGAAATAGCCAAGTAATGGTTCATTGGAATGGCTGCAGAGGCTCCATTCAACCATGATTTTGTCAGGGGGGGAAGGGCAGCAAACTCAGACAGGCCCAGCTGAACTATACCTCCCAACTGTCCAGATTTTCAAAGAATGAATAGATTTTTGCTTCTTATTTTTGGTTTGTTTATAAAATTTGTAGTTTTCTGGCAAATCATTTAGGAATTAAGTCACTGAATAATGATACACTGAGTTGCAGACTTCATAACATTCAGAAAAATGCATGTTAAAGTAAGAGCTGTTCTAACAATTGTCTCAATTTATACAAGAGCAATTTTTAGTACTGTTTATATGTTCCCCAATATATTTGGCCTTGTTCAGATTTACTGCATTAACAGATTGAGAGGTACATGCAAATACATTGCTTTATAGAATTAGGCATAGCCAACCTCTCAACTGTCCCCGATTTTGGCTCAAAATGTTGCTCTTCCCCCTAATAATCCCTCCGCAAAATAGCAATTTTGGAAGAAAACATGGAGGGTTTACAATTAAGAAATAACTGTAATAATCAAAGTTATAGATTACTTGAAATGCATGTAGATTCTTTTATTTTGTCAGCTGCTCAAGTTAGCAGTACTAATATTAAAGTGTCCCTTCTTTGACAGGTTCCCAGCTGTATTGTGTGGCTATTTTATATTTTTGCATCAGATTTTTGGTCCATTTTTCATAAAATTGTGTTTTTTGGCAAATTAGTGACAAATCACTAAAGACTGAAGTTAGAAAATGACAGACATTTGAATTTCAGATTTTATACCCTTAAGAAAATTCATACTAATGCACAACTTATTCTATTATCTTTCTAAGTTTATTAGTGCAATATTTAAAAATTGTCCTTATTTTTGGGCCTTTGCCCACTTCTGTGTATGACTTTGTCCAGATTTCTTGCTCTGAGGTTGAGAGGTATAACAAATGTGTCAGGGCCATCACAGTCAGCCAGAGACATTTCAAATTGTGACATACTTGTTGCACCCCACTCCCCCATGTAGTGACTCTGGATGTGTCCAAGCAAGGCAAGGAGTAGTTATGCAGTGTAAATGTGCAGTGTGTCCCCCCCATCCAAGGTAGACACAAGTACTACAGTGGCTTTTCATCTGTCCTTGATTTTGCAGAACGGTCTGGTTTCTGTCATATTTTTGTACTGTTTTTATGCTTATTACTCAGATTTATGCTTATTACTCAAAGTGTCTGTTGCTCTGTGTTTAAGTAGCAATGCTTTAATGACCATAAGGTAAGCTTGTCTTAGATCATAAGATGCAAGTAAGCTTTAATAAGCATACTGTTAAAGAATTGCCAACAGTGAAAGCCTTTCTGTTGTTGCCATGCAGAAAATACTTGACTAGATAATGTATAAGCCTTTGGTATTAAAGGACAGGATTCCATTATTTTAAAAAGCTCATTACACTTGTTGGAGACTTCCAGTCATCTCTACAGACTTTACCCGTAAACTAAACAGAATGCCAATCATGTGTGGTCCATAACCTGTACAGTAATCCTTTAAGCAATGTATCTTGAACTTGTTTCTTGTTTGCTTTTCATTTTTTACTTTGATCATGTTTTCCCCATGAAACAAGTAGATAGAGGTCAGGCAGCAGGTCTTTTTTGGATAAGAAACATTTTTACAAGTGGGGGCATCACAGATTTCTACTTTCAGCATGTTACTTGGTACTTTAATAAAGCTGAATATAAATTATAATTAGAACTGCAGTGCAAGGAGAAGTGGTTTGAGTTGAGTGCTTCTGGTTTTTCTTATACTTGATTTTGACTGGCATTCCAGTAATGTATTTAAAAAATAATTTATTTTTTCATGCCTCACAACCTTTTGTTTCCATCTAGATAATAAGTAAGCTGTCATGCAGCCAATGCATTGAAATATTTTTATTCTTCTACACTTATTTTTGTCTCGATTGGACTCTCATAATGATGGTTTGCCACCCAGGGCAGCGTATTTAATTAAAGTTAGTTTTTGTGGTTTTGAGCATAGCTCCTCCCCTTTCTATTTGGCCACACCCCTTCCCCATTGACCCCACCCATTCAGCTGTCTCCTGCAGCCCCCCTTTGATTTGAAGTCACCAGCCGCCACTGGTTGAAGGACGTCTCTTTACCTATTCCCATTCCTGATGATGTCCAAGATGTTCCTAAAGTTGAACATTCCTTAAAGACAGTCCCTGTTGCTAGATCCATTTCCAATTTTTATGTTACACATTCAGGTCATATTTCTAGACCTAGTGTAAAATACACAGCAACCTGGGCACGATTGTTTTATCTGTGTTTAGTTTTGTATGATTGCATGTCAAAGAATTAGTTCTATATCATTGCATGTCAGAGGATCATTTCTGTACAATTGCATGTCAATGAATGCTGTCATTTTAGTGTATGACATATTTCTCAAAGAACAAGCAACAAACAAGTTGGAATGGAATGAATGTAGCTTCAATATATATCCAAGTGAAATCAGAGATGAAGCTAAAAATCTATAGAGCAGAAGTCATTTATTGACAAAAGATGAAAACAAAGATAAAATAAATGGATAAGTGCATTCGGAAATCCTTCTTCAGATGCATAAAATCACCCTACTATAGAAAAGCTTTTAAAGGGGGTGTAACCAACCAGAACTATCTCCTGAGCCAACGCCTCTTAAGTACCACCTTTAAAGGTACAACCCCGTTTAAACCTGGTTCACAGTCAGCTGTCATGTCTGTAATCCATTGAAGCTCTTTAAACTCAGTTATGTTACACAAGTCACCTCAAATACCTCTTCTTGTTTTCTTGGACTCTCTATAATGATTTCTAACACCATCCATAAAGGAGAAACTATGTCCTGGAAACCACATAAAATGTTGTGACAATACGTTGTTTTAGATTTATCTGTTCTTAAAGCAGTATTAGAAGGCATAAGATGCAGCCTCACATACAGTCGATATATTAGACAAATATGTGATATAAACAGAGGAAATTAGAAAATATTAACAGCAGATGCAACACTAAGATGGATAGTGGGAGACACCCCAAGATTTTGCTTTAAGAACATACGCAATCTGAAACAACTTCTTTGTGTTGAAAGGAGATTTATTGATAGATTAAACAATATGAGACAAGGTAGTTTTAAGTATGGTAGATGCAAGTGTGTCCATATATTAATACTCACAATAAATTTATACATCCTACATATAAGAAGGAGTATCATCTGGAAACTTTTGCAGACTGTAATACCACAAATATGATTTACATAGCTACATGCCATGACTGTTCCCAATTTTATATTGTGAAAACTAATTGCCCATTCAAAACCAGAATTTTGACACTTATAAGTGACATTAAACATACAATTAGTACAAATGCATTGTCACAACATATTATGTGGTTTCCAGGACATACTTTCTCCTTTATGGTGTTAAAAATCATTATAGAGAGTCCAAGAAGAAGTGATTTGTATAACATAACTGAGTTTAAAGAGCTTCAATGGATTGCATATATGAGAACTGACTGTGAACCAGGTTTAAATGAGGTTGTACTTTAAAACCAGTACTTAAGAGGCATCGGCTCACGAGATCATAACAATGATTGGTCATAGCCGCTTTAAAAGGTTTGCTATAGTACAGTAATTTTATGGATCTGAAGAAGGATTTCCAAAAGCACTTATCCATTTATTTTTATCTTTTGTTTATAAATTACTTCCGATCTGTGGATTTTTAGCTTCATCTGTAATTTCACTATTTCTCAAAGATGGAGACTGTATATTAGAGTATGTGTTGTAACTTTAAGAAGCATTTCCAAGTGTATGCACCTGTATATAAATAGAGAGCAAGTGCAAGACGCAGTGCCATTTTGATAGAACAGCCAGAGTGTTAACATGTATGAGTGCAGTAGTCAGTCTGTTTATAACGTTATTCAAGTTTAAGCTACTAACCCTTAACCCTGATGTATTTGTATATAATAAAGCTGCTTGAACCGAGCCCACAACTGTTTGTTTTATCCTGACTGGATGAGCGACAATATATATATATATATATATATATATATATATATATATATATATATATATATATATATATATATATATATATATATATATATATATATATATATATATAGTTACACACGCACACACACACACACATGCACACACACACAAACACACGCACACACATGTGTGTGTGTGTGTGTGACTGTGTGCATGTGAGAGACTAATTTATATATTATATAATATTATATATATATATTATAATTAATATATATATGTGTGTGTGTGTGTGTGTGTGTGTGTGGCAGAAGATTAAAATATCTGAGGATATGAATCTTTGGAAAAATGTTGTAGTTTATACTAAACAAATCAAAATGAGGCAGGTTTTTCCAAGCAAAACAACTTCTGTGGTTTAACTAAATGTACAGTATGTACCTTTCACTCAGTCTATTACTTTTTCAATAAAACAGTTTATTAGAACACTGTATATAATTAACAAGATATAAACATCATTGTAAGATCAATTAATAAGATTCATCATACAATATCTGAACATGAGTGCAAACAAATAATTACTCATAGGAATATGTGAAGAAACAGGTGGAGGAATTGATTAACCATAGTCATAAAACACACACACACACACACACACACACACACACACACACACACACACACACACACACACACACACACACACACACACACACACACACACACACACACACACACACACACACACACACACACACACACACACACACACACACACACACACACACACACACACACACACACACACACACACACACACACACATCACAAGCATAAAACTAGAAATTATTCCAGTAACTTTTAAAACTACATACCTCTAAACTCCCTCTAATGGAATACCAGAGTTTGTGTTAATGTAGAGTCAAAAACAGTTCAGCGTTAGTGGTGCATGGCTTCCAT
Source organism: Protopterus annectens (assembly GCF_019279795.1). Lineage (NCBI taxonomy): Eukaryota > Metazoa > Chordata > Ceratodontiformes > Protopteridae > Protopterus > Protopterus annectens. Next base: position 78,049,251 of record NC_056746.1, read on the forward strand.
GATCTAAAAATGATAGCACAAAACATCAACACTGCAAGACTTATCCATGTCTATTCAGTATCAGTTAAAGTATGTACTTACCTCAAATACCTGGAATCCATCAACCAGTCCAACTAGTGGGGAAGGCTCCTAGCTGAAGCCCACTGCATTGCATCAGTGACCTTAACCCTCAGCTCCTTAGACTTTAGGCACTGCTAGAGTATATGATCATAAGTCACCTCAGGAGAGGTACACCTCCAACATGGAAAAGTCTGTCCCCACATCCTTTCCTAAAATTCCCTTGGAGTAACATGCCACATCTGTAATATCTTAAAGTGAATAAAGGCTAAAGTCGGGACAAACGTGACATCAAACATGCTTTCCTATTTACATTTCAATGGGTCAAAGGTGACCAGTACCTTATCTGTGATGGCAGTATGCCAGAACAGTTTTTCTAGGAATGATAAAACTGGTGTTTATACTGCTTATTCAGTTTTGTTTACCCCAAAAAAGTATTACAACTCCTTAAGAAGGGCACATATTACAATGGATCTCAGTTGTAAATACTGCCCAATGGTACAGTGATATGTGGTTCACAAGATAAACACTGGTGAAAGGTAAGGACTGAGAATCCCTTAGCATCTGCAAATAACTCCCTTCAGAAAAGAAAACCCTCACCTATCCAGGTGGACCAATAGATCTGCTACTGATTCACTAGCACCTTTGGAAAAATCCAAATCCTTTCCCATAACCAATATCTCTTTTCAACAAAGTCTGCCTTCTTAATTACACTCCACAATTTGCTTTGTCAGCCTGCTGGGTCCTACACCTTGTTGCTTTCTCTAAGATCCACTAAGCAGTTTAAGTGGTGTATCATTTCGAGCTCCAGTACAGATGGATGATGGTCGAGACCTTGCCCTCCACACCATGGTCATCTCTATCATTTTAGCATAGGCCGCAAAGCTGGGTATGCTTAGGCCAGTTTTCTTAACGGATGAAAATAATATTTTACTTAATAATCTAGGATGTTAGTCTTGCCACAGGAATGAAGCAATCAACTTATGTAACTTTGTACGGTTAGATTAAAGAAAACGATCTGACACATGAGCCATACTAGAAAATACAAACTTTTACTCAGTCTTTTACCCCTGAAAAGCAGTCTGTATTAGTAGATCTCACTGGATTCCTTTGTAAGGAGCAATGGTCAGCTTCTTCCAGGCTTTTCACTGTGGTTGATTCTTTCACCCAAAGTCATTGATGTTGATAATATGTCCCCTTGCACCAAGGGCAAATTCCTTCTGATAGAACTTGTCTCAGCTCTCCTTTACACAGGGACATGTGTTTTTAGAACAGGAACAGGACATTGTTTAAGTACTTAATTATGTAATTGATTAACATAGGAGGTATGGAATTGTGGATAGGTATTTAAAGAGTGTATGGTGATTTAGATGTTCATCTGATGAAGTCTCTTTGTACGGGACAAAAGTGCTTATTATTGTTGGGCATTTGATTTTATTTTATTGTATTAAAAGTGTCAGCTTTGAACCCTCAGGAGAGTCGAGACAGGTATTTATTTCTTCATTTTTGGATTACTTTCAATAACTCATTAAACAAATCTGGTCTCAATAATCGAACCAGGTATCTATCTGATCTTAAAGAAATATGTTAAGCTGTGTGTGCGTAGGAATGCAGATACCACTAGAACGGTGTGTACTGTATAAACACAATTTTAGGGTGTTCTTAAAAGCAGTGTGTTATAATAAAATCATTGCATTAGCATTCTTTATACTAAGGCTGTAATTCTATGTTTGTTTGTTATAATATATTTTTATGTAAAAATTCGCAAACAGGTATTTATATTGTATAGATTGTTGTAGCCTAGCTATATATTGTCCAGTAACCAAGGATGGCCTTAGCTAAACTAGAGCCTTAGGCAAAGCGCGTTATCATGACACCTTTCCCTTCCACACATAGACACATAACCTGGTGGTCCCATGGTCCCCCACCCCATCTTGGCCAACCTGCACCAACCAGAGGACTGTTTTTTATTCTTCTTCTCACAGTTTGTCTAACTCTTTCAGTTTTTTCCTGCATTCATTCATTCATTCAACAAATCCTACTGAGGCAAGACTGCACTATAATAATTGTGGAGACAAGAAATGCATTAAGCTGACTGCATGGAGGCCTAGCAGCTCCCAAACGGGGGGGGGGGGGTCTTAGATGATGGCCTGAAAAAATACTGGTTATGAAATGAAATTCAGTTTTATTCTTCAACTTTGTTTTTTCTTGCATCCTTTCAACAAGCCCTAACTGGCCAAAACTAGACTTAGAACAAATAACTGCAGTAAGCCTCTGGTCTGTGTCCCCAGTAGGCCACAAGAAGCCACAAGGGCTCTAGGTGCTCTGAAATGCATTTTAGAGTTTTGACAAACTTTTCAACCAATAATGGCCTAAAAAAACTTGTAAGAAAAGAAATCCAGTCTTATTTAATTTACTTATTGAAAGAAATGCCATATTATTTTATTGTATTTATTTTAATTTCAAGAAAAAATGTATGTAATGCTTAATGCTCAAAACAAACAAAATAGAAGTTCACAATAAACTGAGAAGATAAATGGTTGCAAAGTTACATTTATTTATTTATTACATATTTGTTTACTGGGAAAGTCCGACTGGACACAGGTCATTTTTCAGCGGAGGCTTGGGAAGAAATGCTTCACATATAACAAAACGCAATACAACATAAGCATACAGTACATTTACACAGGTACAGAAGCATATGACATTTTACCTTTTACATTATTTCCCAGACACAGAAGCAAGATACTTTACATAATATGTCAAGACATTTAATGGTAGTCATCTTAGTTGAAATCAATTTTATTTAGGAGAGTTTTGAGATAGTATTCTGTTTAGGGGAGAAACTGCATATATAACACTTTAAGCTGGGTTAGTATACATTCTATTTTCAGAAGGATGACTATTTAATGTTGTGTAACATAATGGCCACTAGTATGGTGGTATGAATGAAATGCAAAGAATACTCCAGGTCTTAATCCTACGACAAAAATAGTTTGTAAAAAGGAAAAGGAAGAGACTTTAGTTTAAGGAAAGTTAACCACCTAATAGTAATGCAGGAGAGGTAACCTTGGGCCACCGCAGATTTAGCCTAGACAGTTAGAGTTACATATCCAGTTGGTTTGTAAATGTGAGTTTAGGGATTCTTTGAATTTAAGGAAGAGATTGCAGTTATATTAGTGGGCAAAGTTTTCCATTTTCTGGCTATAAAATTTGAGTCTAGGGATGATCCAGCCGAGGTATTAGGTTTAGTAACTTGAAGGAGAAGTTTGTTATTGAAGCGTAGGACCCTAGTACTGGAGTAGGGACGTATTAGGTTTTGTAATGCAGGGGTTTTCTCTGGGTAGTAAAGTATTTTATGGGTTAATATGAACTGGTTGAAGAGGAGAAGTTGGGGGAGTTCGACCCAGTTAAGTCTTTTTATGACTGAACAGTGGTGTGTGAAATGAGGGCTATTGGAGGCAAATTTTGCAATTTTGTTATAGCAGCATTCATGCAACATATCTGAGAATAGTACGTGCCTCTGAACTCTACCCATCAGCCAAAAATAGTCACTTTCTGTGTTTTCACTTCTGATGTACGACTGGGATGAAAGTAAAGACATAATGGCCACAGTCATAGATATTTCAAGTTGTTGCTATCATACATTTGCACAGCATGCGTCATCAACCCTGCTCCCAAAAGACAGCCACCGACTGTGGACATCTCTGTCAGTCTGGGGCAAAACTGAAAAAACAAAACAAAAAAATAGAACATGAACATATTTTTACATGTTGCAGTAAGATAAGTATAAACAGCCTGCCTCCTTATACCACCACAAAAGATAGCCGTATGTGCGAGGAAAGTGAAAAACATGATCACAGTAATGTTTCAGACTTGTTACTCATATGTAGCACACTGCTCCTACATATGCTATTTTGACCTGCTGTGCACACCTCAGAAGTTTGTATGATTTGTACACAACTCTGAGGGCATGCAGACTCTGCACAGAAGGCACTCCAGCTGAAAATCAAACTGGAGAACCTCTTGCTGTAAGGCAATAATGTAAACCACTGCACCACTGCGTTGTCCTATACTTTTTAGTTTGTTAAATACTCAGTCTGCCACAAGAGACCAGTGCACCTCGATGGAGACATTCACTCTTGTAAGATCTGTTAAAAAGTGAGCAGTAGTCACATAATTTGAACAAATTTTCTATTCTATCCAGCTAATCAAATAAAGACCTTCACATGTCTATAATTTAAGGGTACAGGTCAGTTTTTAATGGTGCCACAACCCAGTAGGTGAAACTTTAGCATTTTATACATCGGCCTCTGTAAGGTACAAAGAAACAGAAAAACCAGGTACCAGTGATAAATACACCAGCAACAAAACTAAATCCAATGACAAACAAGAATAGTTGCTGGAGCCATGAACTGTTTTGGTAAAACACAGTCTTTAACAGTGTAGAATCCACATAGAAATTAATAAACCACAAGTACTAAACATAATTTCACCTGTAGGCTTCTTCAGGTAAATAGTGAATGTAACATAATATGTCTTTTAAATAAGTAAACCTTAATCACATGAATAAATTCACATGATGATTAAGTCACATGACATATAAAACTCTAGGAAAATCACATGAATAAGGTCACGACACAAGTCACACGATATATAAGAATGTAATAAAATCACATAATACAATAAAAATACAGCAAAGTACAATAAATGTAACTATTTGAAGCTGATAAAAATTAATTATTATTAATGTACTTTCATATGAAGTTTGCTTAAGTAGGGTTTTATGCTAAAAAAAAAAAACAATCAAGCTAGGAAGTTCGCTTAAGTAGGGTTTTATGCTAAAAAAAACAATCAAGCCAGGAGGGCTTTTTGTTTTGAAATGCAGTATCCATTTCAGTTCCTCTGTTTAAGTTTGATGCTTAATGTCACCTCCTCTTATTGCCTTAAAAACTATATATAAGATTATAAATTTAAAACTACCTGTGTGGTCAGTTTCAAGAATATGTTAACAAGTGCGTTAGTTGGAATATGTCTCCTGATATCAGACAGGTGGTTACATATTATTTCCTTTAATTTTTGATTACTTATTGAGTACATTTGGCTAAATATACAGTGTTAGAGGTATTGCAGTTCTCATAGGATCTGAGAAAAAAGTCTTGCCCCTAACGGTGTATAGCACTCTTGTCTGTATGTATGTAATTGCAGTAGATGCAGTTATTACATTTATATGTGCCACATTTTTTTTACTCTGGAACATATTCAGTCTTTGACTGTTCTTTATAACATAGCTTATTTTTTTCTAATTATTGCTCCTTCTGTAACTAAATGATGGTCTGTCCTTCAATTCTATGTCTAATTCTGGAATGTCTTTAAGTATGGACCAGTATTTCTTAATAATATGCTGTACTGCATAGGTATTCTTATTGTATGTCAAATTGCATCTTAAAGTATTACTATTCTGAGTTCTATCTTTCACTAAAGTAAAAGTGAATGTGCCCATAAAGTTGGCTGTAACTCACAATCTCATTTGTAATAGTTTCTAAGGTTCTGGTATTATAATCCCTCTCCTTGAAGGCATATGCAATATACTTTAGTTGTGAAAACAAGTATATCTAACTAAATAAGTTTAAATTATGTTTCCAGCTTAACTTTTATGAATAAATACATTGTAATTATAGGTGACGACAAAACCATATTAATATATGAATTACAATATTTTTTGACAGAGTTAAATGATTAGTAAGATCAGTGTACACAGAAAGTGTTGCTGCTCAGCTCTGTGTCCTGCATCTTAATGCTCACTATCACCATCACCACAAAATGTGTGGAATGGCAGGCAGCAAAGTGAAATGGGATGCAGCTTTACAACGTAATGTTTTGGAACTGGGAGATGGAGAAGAAAAAGTCGTGCTCTGCTAACTGCATGCTTTGTTTGTCTTTTTCAAAGTTGGCAACATGGCGTGGAGACTGATTTATGAAAGTGAATCTCTCAACTTTGCTAGAACTTTTCTAAACAGGTAAACTATATATGATCTCAAACAGATTATTAAAATTTTTAAAGTAAGAATGTATTGAAATAATACTCAGAATTGTGGCTGATTTCTTCCTGCATTAATACAGCAGCCATAAAAATCTGTAGCTGCGTCACTGCATAGTACCATTGATGTGACTTCAGATTATTGACACCAGGACTTCAAATGCTGACGCAGGTGCAGGTGATTCAAACCAGAAACAGGAAACTGTTGTCAAGCATCGCTTCCTTTTCTAATTGAAGCAATGTTGAAGTCATGAAGAAACACAGCTCAGTTGACATGAGCATTAACTAACTGCACTGAGAAAAGATTGAGGCACATTTCTCACTGAAACAGACGAAGGTTGTCAGAGTTGCCATAGTAACAGTGGGGTGGGTGCAATGTCTGTGATGGTATTCAGAGCAAATATAGTGGGGGTAGGGTACAGCATTTTTATATGGAAAGAAGCCAGTTTTTGAAAGTTATAGTTGATATTTGTTTGGAGTGTTACACTGATGCAATATAAAGAACAGATTACTCTGACAAAATAACATGTAAAAACTTTAGGATATTTTGCTCACATCATTCTTGGACCCCATTAACAAAATCTTTCTTTTCAGCTTTACAGAGTTACTGAAATGTATGCCTGAAGGAGCGGTATTAGAGAGAGATGGGGAAATTTTGTTCCAGTTTCTCTGGACTAGGCAGTTTTGAATAAACACTATTGTAAGGCATAATTGTTTTAACTACGTGATATCTTATCTGGCAGATCTGTAGTAAAGTTGAGCAAAAATATAGCTAAAATTAAAATATTTTATGCTCTTCATAAGTTCCCAGACATGCAAAAGCTTGATCCTTACAATCTCAATTATGTAACAGAAGAAACAAGCTGCTTTGTTGCAGGATATGGCATCAGTCTTGTGATTAAATGGGTAATGACATAGTGTTAGAGAGACGACAGCAAGTAAATACCGTGGATAAAGTAAATCACTGTAACAAATGCCTCAGAAAGGTACATATATAACCTGTATGAGGGGAGATTCAGGATGTTACAATACTGCCCAAAATTACAGGAAGCATTGGTGTAGCAGCCTGCTTTGGTGTCTCTTCCCCAGGTTACATATCACTTGTAATGAAATAACTGCTTTCTGATGGGAGATAAAGCATGAACAAATCTTTTGGTTGTTCCACCCATTACTCAGGCAAGACAAAAAATCCACTCATAGTAAGCTGCTAGACAATCTAGCATACATTCAGCCATGTGTCCAGGCAAGCAGTAGCTTATCACCATATCTGTCCCTTTATAGCCACAGCTTGGATGACTCACTGATATATAATCTAATGGCTGGCTTGGTGGAGTAAGAGAGAGATAGACACACAAAGAAAGAAAGCTAATTCTATTTGGGGTGTCATAGGGGAGGAATGGACGAAGAATAGTAACCTTTTAGACAAATGAATATTGAGGGGACATTACAGTCTGATGTGACATAAATAGATTAGGACATCATAGAGATAGCTCTCAAATGTCCAGATGTTTGCAGTATGTCCAGATTTTTGACACACATTTTTTGTCTGTTCCTCTTACAATTTGTTGTTTTTTTACAAATCATTGAGGATTGAAGTCATTAAATAATGGCATATATTTGAGTTTCAGACTTTATGTCCTTCAGAAAATGGCTGTTAACACAAATCCTATTATTCCATTAGCTTTCTACATTTGTAAGAACAATATTTAAAATCTGTCCCTATTTTTTAGGCTCTGTCCAGATTTCTTGCTCTACGAGGTTGAGAGGTATGATCATAGAAACTAATTTTAACATGAATCAATACAAATCAGAAAGAACAGCCAGAGATACAGCTTTGTGTATATGCTACAGTAATCACACTCAGACTTTTCATCAAATTCTTTCATACCATTTGAGTTAAGAGCTGGACTTGACTATTTGAGAGTGAATAGAAAGAGTTTAAGAAGAACAGGGTTACAACTATATTCTTATTTGAATAAAGGGCAGATGTATGACATGAAGCAAGATGACATTGTAGAAAAAGTTGACATGGCAGAGGGTTAAGAGATCTAATCACACATCTGGTGAACTAGTTTTAAGAGTAAACCTCGGAAGCTGTTACACCTGTCCGATGGTGGGAGGAAAGATGAAGCAGTTAATCCACTGTTTATTTTCTCTTGGTTGGCAAGGGATTCTCATGTCTTACTGATGACACCACGGGGTAATTAAGAATGCAGATACCCCAAACATCATGTTTATGAGTGTGTTGAATTGTATTACATGAGAGGAAGCAGAGTGTCTCACTTACTCCACATGGTGTAATTGAACACATGGAGTAGAAGGGCTTAAGGAGAATGAAGAATTTCTGTATCAGAATAGCAGTACAATCTGATGATCCCTCACACAGGAGTACTTAAACCAGACAGTTACCATCTCATCCTCCATGTATATCACTACTGAGTTTCTAACCATGACTTTGTTCAAACTACTATCTACATCACCTCTAATGACTGCTCTTTTGTATCACACTTCCTTCCTTATCTATAGCAATACATCATGCATTTCCTCTCACTATATCTCTTTCTCTGTTTCAATATGACTATTACAGCATATGTGAGAGAATTACTTCATTACTACTAGCAATCAATAACTGTCTTCTTTTACTTTGCAGGAAAACTTCTCTATACTGTTATTGTACACATGCAAATCCAAAACAAATAAAAAAAATATATTTTAATCCTTTGTAATTCCACTTAATATCAATTCATTTTTGTCCACTTTCTAACTTCTTCATAGGCTCTTAGGTTCATAAGTACTAGGCTAACTGCCCTTGTGATGCATTTTAACCTAGCTAATTTTACTTAACCCATATGGTACTAGATTGTTCTTATCCATTCCACGGTTGATAATTATATAATACTTGGGATCATACCATATAGGTATCATGTTTTAATTCTACTGTATTTTCCAGACAGAGGCTAGATAGGTCATTCTTGGAACAGTCTACTACCATGGTTAACAAGATAAATTATCTCCATAATTTACCTGCTGGAAGAGACAGCTTCTTTTTTGTGCCTTGTAGTAGGTGGATATAATCCAAATTGCCTCTTATTTGTTGAGATTGTTGGGAAAGATTTAGCCTAAATAAGGATTATTTATTTTTTAAGTATTTTATTTGTTTTATTTATTTACTCTGTGTTGATCTGTTTTCAGGGGAGAATTGAGGTGGTAGCAGATTGACTTGGGGTGGGAATTTGGCCAGGGTACTAGAGAACTTCTCGGACTCATTTATATGAAAAAAAAAACAAAAGAAATCCAGAAAGCTCAAGTCAAGTCTGGTATCCCACCTATGACCCAGAGTGTGAGGGTACTAAGAAGAAAGAGAGTAAAAAGGATTAGTCTTCTGTTAAGTAGGCAGATGGATGAGTGTTCCTGTTCAAATGGAATTGATAATGAATGAAGTAATGGAATTCTATTAAAATTGATTATAACAGGAACAGTCCTCCATCTACCTACTTAATTGAATAAACTATGTGAAACTTCAACAAGGCATCTTTTTTCACAGAGAGAGAGAGAGAAAGAGTCTCCTAGATCTGGTAGCTAAATTGATTTTATGTGGTCTAATAATTTATACAAGCAGGAGAGATTGAGTACAACTTCCTTTCCTAGAGCAGTGGTGGCTGGTAGGAGACTGTGTGCAAGTCGGTATGGAAGAATGCAATAAAAAGAACAGGGTGTCTGTGAATGCAATGGGGCATAGCAATGCTGACTCAGGGAGTTTATTTCAGCAAAACTTGTTTGCATCTAGTCAAATTGTAAAAACAGAAAATGTGTTATCACAAAAGGATTCTGTTATTACAACCAAAGGGTTTGGGGGCTTGAAAGATGACATATTACAACATCTAATCCAGAATGATGAAACAAAGAATGGGCAGGAGGTATCATGGGAGATATCATTAATAAGCCATGCTGAGAGTAGAACAGCAAAATAAATACAGAAATGGAAGGAAGAGACAGATATAAATAAAAAAAAAGACTCATTCAAATGTGGTAACAGAGATGTTTGGAAACAAGATGAAAAAAGAGTACAACAGAAAAAAGTGACAGCCAGAATTAAAACGAAAGAACGTAAACCTTTTGACAGATATGACATTTGGAACAGGGTCATGATAACATTGGGAATTCAAGCTGAAGAGGCAACATAATTTATATTAATTGGTAATCAGAATTTTTGAGACATTATTTTTGAATCAGGAGAGGGATTTGAAAAAGTATTAAATGGATATGAAAAGAATAAAAATGTTTTTCTATGGAAAAATTTTACAGTGACTAGGCAAAACAGAGAAACTAAGAAAGGAATTCATATTCTATTCAGAATGGATACTGAAAGAGAGATTTTCCAAAAATATATTGAAAGATTATGTCACAATATACTTAGCAAAGTTAAATATATTGTTAATCGAAGTTTATGGACAGGAGGTGGGAATGTCTGGTTGTTCTAAAAATGTTGGAAAAGACCTAATGTAATATATATTGATGGGGTGAGAGGATCTGTAATGCATTGGGGTTAACCCAAAACATTTTTTTTGTCAGGCAGTGGAGCATTTGATTGAGATATGTAGCAAAGGACAATGTGCTTTGTACCAGGAAAAAGACATGATAATAAAGATTGTGCAGTATAGTGCAATAAATGTAAAAAGTTAGACATATTAGGATGCATTATAATGTAGAAAATACTATGTGCATTGCACTAGTCTATTTTAGAAATTCTTATAGCTTGTTTAAATATGTTTTTAAAGAACTTAAGAAACAAGTTATATACCCAGACAATGGAAGATTCTTTAGTTGTTCCAATACCTAAGGGAGGTGAAACTACATTGGTTGAGAATTATAGACCCATTAGTCTAAGGAGCTGTTCTGAGTGTCTCATTAGTAAATATATATTGGATACATTAGGTTCATGTAGAGACATAACCCAACATGGACTTACCAGGAGAGATCCTGTTAGACAAATGTATTATCATTCTACCAACCATTATGGGAAGCACTTGTCAATGGGTTAACAGTGAGTGTTATCTATTTGGATATGGATAAAGCATTTGACACTATCCCTCATGATAAAGTAATATTCTAAATGTTAGAACGTAATCTGAATCATTATGTGATAAGGTGGGCTAATAACTGGTTATGTTTTAGAACTAGTAAAGTTCACTTGGGAAATACCTTATCCAAGTCTAAAAAAACTTCTGGAGAACCTCAGGGCTCTGTTTTAGGGCCAGTCTGATCTGGACTTTTTATGATATTGTTTCCTATAAATTTGGATTAGTAAGGATGACTCTAAGATAGGGTCAGTTGTTGCTACAGTTGAGGATCACAGTAAAGTCTAGGGTTGCTTGGATGAATTATATAAATTTTCATCTGTTACTAAAATGAAATATAATATAAAAAAGCTTCTCTTCATTTTAGTAGTAATCATTATTTCTGTCTTTATGTATTGAATTACATCTCTTTTAGAAGTAGTGAGCAATGTTAAGGATTTAGGAATAAAAGTTGATTGTGACTTTTAATTTTGATTTACATCTTATGAATATTATTAGAAGAAGCTATCTAGATATTAAAAATATTTAGAGAACCTTTGTATGTAGGAATTGGGAAATTTTGGTCCAACTATTTAAAACCATAGTAAGATCTGAGATAGAATATGTTGGAAATGTATGTATGTTTAATTTATTAAAAAGTGAATAATCAGAAAAGATACAGAGATTGTATACCTGACAGATAAAGAGTTTTAGGGGGAAGATGTATTTAGGTAACCTTAGGGAAATTTATTTATTTTCAATAAGTTATAAATTATTTACTGGTGATTTAATGTTTATGTATATGTGTTTTAAATCAGAAAGATTAGAAGTGTGGGTATAATGAAAAATTATCATCAGTAAGGACCTAGAAATAAAAAAATATTTGTTGGTAATCCCTAAATATAAAGGTTTGAGTTTTGGGCAATTCTTTTAATTTTATAAATGCTTGCTGATGGAGATATCTGCATTATAATTAGAAAGAGTGTTACAATTTGTTTATTTAAAAATGCATTAAATTAATATTTAGGAAATAGGGTTAATGATACTGGACAGGTTGGGGCAGACTCCTTGAAGGCATAGGCCTGGAGTCTGTAGAACACTGAACACTGAACAGTGAAGATGAGGAATAACATTAACAGGATAAATGAGACTGCTACAGAAGTAAAAGTGTCAGAGAGGAAGATATTTTACAAGAAGTGCAAGAAGGGGAAATGCAACAGGTTGAAAGTAAAAAAGAGAGGGAAGATATTTATATGTAAAGTAAAGAAAAAGAAATCAATGAAAAAGGTGAAGAGAGGAAAGTTTGAGAAGGCATGTGGTAATAGGAAAGACTTCATTTAGTAAAAGAGTTAAAGACAGAGAAAATAAAATAAAAAACATGAAAGAAAAAATTAAATGGATAATTTGTAAGTAATTACATTAAATGGAAGCAGTTAATAGTTAAATAAGGGATGTAAAAAGGCTGATGGCATACCAGTGTTGTGACAAGATATAAGCTGACACTATAGTTTTAATAGGAGTAATATTTTTGAAAAAAGAAAACAATTAGAAATGTTATGGAGAAAACGTATCATATGGAAGATGAGTAGAAAGATGTTCTGGAATTGCAATTGTTGTGTAAAAAAGAATATATAACAATTATGGATAACATAATAGTGAGGACAAGAAAATTACCTATAATAGAAGAGGACACATACATAGAAAAAAATATGAAATCAGAAATATTTTTTTTTCTCAGAGACAATAAGAAAATAGAGGGAAGAATAATCAAATAAGTCTTTAGCATCATGAAGCTGCATGGGCAAGGTTTGGAACTACTTCAGATTATATCAAGATAGATTAAGGTATAAAAAAGCAAATAAGATTAATATGACATATCTGTGAAGAAATGGTAAACAGTTATGGAAAGATCACTTTGCCAGATTTATGTATAAAATTGGACTAGATGGAGGAAAAATGCAAAAGAATAGTGAAACAAGAATATAAGACAATGCAAAGAGAATGGTATATGAGTGATTTAAGAAACTACAATAAAATAAAACCTGTAGGATTTAATGGGAGCTGATAGTTAAGAATACATTGGCATGGAAAAGTTGTATAGATAAAATAATATGAAATAATACATTTATTAAAGAATCAAGTACAATGAAAAAAAAAATTAAAATGCAACATTTAATAATAAAACAGATGTAATCAGTGGAAGGTTATGTAGAAAATAAGCAACAAGATATTTAGAGAGAAGTTAGTTTTTTGGAAAGAAAAAATATTGAGATAGTAGTAAAAATAAAATACAAAATGGGAATGTAATAAATTTAAAGATTAAGAAAATTAAACTTTAAGGAAAGTGATAAATTTAGAAGAAACAGAAAAGATTTTGAAATCGGACAAAGAAAATTTCTTACCTAGATTTGATGGGTTAGATGAAAAGTTTTACAAAAATATGGAGTAAAGTCTGAAAAAAATCATAAATGTTATAAATGAAAGGAAAGAACAAGGCTTTGAAACTAATAATTGTGATTGAGTAATAAGACTAATTTGGAAAAAGGAGAAAAAGAATTCGAAAAACTGGAGACCAATTTCATTAATGAATACAGCTTTTAAAATGTTATTGAAAAATTATGCAACTAAGAATGGAGAAAATACTAGAGAATAAGTGAAAAGAAGAAATATATGGAATATGAGGACAGTGAGTGAAATGATGATGATTGTAAAGGAAATAGTTTATTGTATACAAGAAGATGGAAAAGAGGCTAGAATAAAATGGACAGATGTAGTAAAAACATAACATCATAAGAGAACAATTATGGCATGGTTTAGAGAAATTTAATGTTGATTAAAAATTAGATTGTTTAAGGTAGCATAAACTGTATGACATGGGTCAAAGTAAATTACTGGATAAATGAAAGATGAAAATAGTAAGAGGTGTTAGCAATGGATGCTCTCTTAGTAGCTTATTTTCACTTTAAATATGAGTGCAGTTATAAGTCTAGTAAATAAAGGAATGGCAGAAGTTGTTTATGAATTTGGGGAGAAATAAAAATTCCTATAATGATGGCATATGCAGATGATGCAGTATTTATTGCTAGAAACATTGGCTGGATGATGGGGTAATAAAGAGAGATGAAAGGCACCTTGATTGTATAGACATAAATATAAAGATAAAAGTAAAGGAGTTGGAGAAACTCTTAAAAAAGCAGGAATCTATATCAGGGAGTTGGAGAAACTCTTAAAAAAGCAGGAATCTAAATCAACAAGAGGATTTAAATTTTAGAAATTGTATTTGGAAGTTAAGAAGATATGGAAATGGAAAAATATTTTAAAGAAACAAAAGATACATGTAAATTATTACATTTTGTAAATGTATTTTTATGTAAAAAGGTATACTTAATAAATAGTTATGTATTAGGAAAGTTAGGATATTTTGGATCAGTTATGACAAGTCCATCAGAAATAGAGTAAGAAACTATACTTTTTGTTCATTTTTATAGAGATCAATCTTAAAATGAGTGAAAAAATAAATAGCATATAATGAAATAGAGAAAGGGAGATTATGTATAAAACAAATCCTGTATTTTAGCTTCATTATGTTTGTATAAGATTTAATGAGGAAGGAAATATGAAAAGGACAACATAGTGATTCAGATAGTAGAAAAGTATGAGGAATAATGGGAAGAAAAAAATAAAAAGAATGGGGAGGAGAAAGAAAATAATACAGGAAAACATTTGTGAACGGAAGTTAAATATTAATGAAAAAAGTAAAAGAATAATATGTGATGAAATTCAATGAGAAAGCGATCAGGAGGAATTAAGTAAAGAAATAAATGCTATCAACAGAATAAGAAAAAAAAGATTTAAATCATGTGAAGAGGAACAGGGCTTCATTTGGAGAATGATGATCAAAAGATTGCTGATGAAAGAAGAAGAAATGAAATGAAGTATAAAGGTATTAAATATGTTTGGTGTGTGATGAAACTGAAACTATGACACATGCTTTCTTCAACTGGTTCAGAGCAAAAAGATTAATGGAAATGTTAAATAAATGATGGGCATTGTTGAAAGAAGATGAAATGGAAAGTATTGTATATGAGGTCTATAAACAATAAGATATAGAATCAATAGATAGGAAAGATAAAACATGAATGGCTATTATATCAGATTTGGCAAGCAAGGGTGAAAGAATGCTATTTAAATAAGTAGGGGATGAAATAGATATTACAAGTAAATAAAATGTTGGTATAAAAAGCACAAGTAAAAGTCAAAAGCCATATACTTTCTGCATTAAGGAGCTCAACAGTTTATTCAATATTTGTTGATAGTCAGAGTTGAATTGTCAGCATTTATTCACTAAAGCATTAGTGTTTTTCTATATTGTCACTAGAATCCCATGTTTAGGTTTACATGTAGTTTCAAAATAGTTTTTTATATTAGGTTGTTGCTATAGTTAGGGTATTCAACTGTGAATTTAATGGTGAATTCAACTGTGACTTTAAACACAGATTTTTAATTAGTGTTTTAATTTTAATCAAATAAATGTCATATGATTCAGCTCAGCTATATAAAGTAGTAGCAGTTGGAAAATGGTTGTATTCTGAAGAAGTCAAGTATAAAACTGATGAAAGTGCTAAATTAAATTTCTTTTGCAGTTCCAGTATCTGCTTTGGAGTGCGTTTCTCTTTTGTTTTGTTACAAAAAGAATATGAATTAATTCTAAAATTTAACACACTGCATCGCTTTGGCCTAAATAATAAACATAACTGGAAACTGTTGATTGGTTGAATGATTTTTTTTTTAATCTAGGCATTGGTTTTATTTTATTTTTTATTTTTATGTATTTTTTTTATTAAAGTACTTTAAGCATTTTGCTGAAAAGCTAAATCTGAATAACGTTTTATTTTTGGATGTAGGGTAGTTAAAAATACACACACACACACACACACACACACACATATATATATATATATATATATATATATATATATATATATATATATATATATATATATATATATATATATATATATATATATATGGGTCTACTTTATTTTGCTGAAAACTCATTTCATTGAAATTTAAATGACTGGGACCAATTCACTGAAAGTTCACTTCACTGAAAACTCATTTCACTGAAACTCATTTCATTGAAAGTTATATATGGCCTTTTCCCCACTGTAGTGTGATTCTGGAGTTAGTATATATAGTAAGGGTGGGTGTGGGAGGCATAGCCACCTACATTGTGGGGTATGGGGGGGTGAAGCCCCCCACATAGTTTGGTTATATGATGAGTTCTGGAAAGAGTAATTCATTGCACTTATAAGTATCCATCTGTATGCTTTAAAATGTTTACAATATGTGGGGGGCTATGCCCCCACACCCCCCAATATATACACTGCAATATACATACATATATACATACATACATACCTACATACAAATATTTCAAGCACAGGCATTAATACCCTTCTAACTTGCCAATATACCAAAATACGTGTTCCCATAATAAATGTCCAGACTGTTCTTAAAAGTATCTAAACTAGTACTTACTATAATGTAATTTGCTAGTCTGTTCCATGCATCAGCTGCTCTCTTAGAGAACCAGTACACTTCTTATTCCTATAGAATCTTCTACACAGGTTGTCTGATAATTCTTTAGTACTTTTTGACCAAACATTGCCAGAGGTAGTTGCCTCTAAATGCCCTAAATACCTGAATATTATCTCCTCTTAGATATCTGTAAGGGAAACTCTACAAGTTCAGATATTTAGTCTTTCATAAAAACTTAAATTTTTACATCCATGGATGCCCTTGTTATATTTCCACTGTACTCTTTCCAGTTTACTCATGCTTCTTCCATACTCAAGTTTGGGTCTAATATTACTAACAAACAATGACCTCATCATTTTTAATTTCCTAGACTTTATAAATATTTTTAAAAAATGTATAGTTATATAACTATCATTAACTAATTGGTTGATATGATTAGAATAACTCATAGCTGAATCTACCCATATACCCAGGTCCTTGCAGGAGTCTACAGTTTCAATCACTGTGTGCTATATTAACTATTCACCTTTCAATTTATGTCTCCCAAATTTCATATGCTTCATTTTTGATGACTTTATCAACATATTATTGTTTTGTGCCCAAATGGTCAATTTATTCAAATTATTTTGTAGAGATTCTTATCTGTAACACATGTAATCAGTTTACCCAATTTTAGGGCATCTGCATATTGACTGTAGAACATCTCAGATGAAAAAAGTTAGGTCTGAAAGATACAATCTAAACAGGTAAGGTCCTAGGACAGATCCCTGTGAGACACCCTGACTGTAACCAAGGATTTCACCTGTCCAGTTCCTGTATGATACTTGCCATGTCCAATCTGTAAGTCATGCAGTTATCCATATTATCAAGAGTACATCAATACCTGGTTAGTTTAATTTATTGATTAGTGTTTTGTATATGACCCTGTCAAATGCTGAAGTTAAATCTATATAAATTACATCACAGCACAATTTTTCATTCATAGCTATTATCATATTGTTATAGAACATCATGTTACAGGTGGTAATAGATCTATTTTCAACATATGCATGCTGATATATGGTTTCAAGTCCCAACCTATCCAATTCTGACAATAACTTATCCAATATTACCTTCTCCATTATTTTTCCATAACATGAAAGTAGACTTAGGGGTCTATATGACTTTGGGTTTGTCCTACTCCCCTTTCCCTTAAAGACAGGTTTAATAAGTGCATGTTTTCAATCTTGAGGAATCGTCCCATATTTATATGACTTAGTGTATAATAGATATAATCATATTGTAAGTTCTTGCTGAAGTGTTCTAAGGTCATTCTTAATAATTCCATCTACTCCCTGTGCTTTGTTTGGATCCAGTTTGTGCAGTTCTTTTTCAATATAATCTAATTTGATTCCAATATCTGGGGTTACCTGGATTCAGTAGGACAACCTATCACCGCTTTTGTGGAGCCAAACTGTTTTGCATAAGATTTTGTGAATAAATCTATAATGTGGTGGTTTGAGAATAAATTTTAGAATCTGCACACAGTTTATTAATTTGTATGTCTTTACCCCCTCCCACACCTTATGTATCTATAAAAAGGTTTCCTATTATGCTCAGTATCTTTATGTAAATTTCCTTCAATTTTTTTTAAGATATTGTCTGACACTATGCTTAATCTGTTTGTCCAGCTTGTTTATTTTAGTTTTCAAAGTTGTAGTTAGACTTTGCTTCCATTTCTTAAATTTTTTGCCTCTCATCTTAATTAGATATCTTTTTCTTATGGAAATACATCCCCCTGATGCTGTATGCCTGGATCCTAATGTTAAACATTTTTTTTTTATTTTTTACACTCAAATAATTTCTCTTTCAAAACTCTTCATATTCCATATGCAGTTTTTCCTCTGAACACCTCACTCCAGTTAGTTTTACACAGTGACTGTTTTGCTTCCATATAATATGTAAGTTAACTTCTGTGCATTGGTTTAGATTTCAGTTTCGTAGAATTAGCTAGAAACAAATTAATCTTTATAACTCCATGATCACTGCACATGAATGGTGATAAAACTTGACTTGAAGTAACAGTAATTTCTTTAGGAACACAAATAATGTCTGGTATGTTTCGCCCCTGGCAGTTTTTTTTTTTTTTTTTTTTTTTTTTTTTTTACCATCTGAAGCAATTGTTGTTCCTGAATATACTCTGTGAATAATTTCCTTACTAATGTTGCCGAATCAATATTATTCCAGTCTGTTTCTGGTAAACTTAAGTCCCCAGCTAATATTATTCTTCCTTTCATGCAAGAAATGTTTGAATTCCTCTAGGTCATCTGCACTTGACTTTGGTGGTCTATACACTCCAACTATTGTTATATGTTCCAGGCTTGGCTTTATTGTCATAGTTACACAGCCTATAGTATTGGTGTTAACACTGAACATGTGATTATCACAAGTCTCATAACTATCTTTAATCCCTATCATACAACCTCCACCTGCTTTTTTGTTAGAATGTCTACTACAGTAAAAATAGTTAGACAGAACTGGTTTCCAGTCATTGCTCTTTAACCATGTTTCACAAACAATAACAACATCAATCTTGTGGGAATGTAGCAAATTTTCTAATAAAAAAAACTTTATTATTAATGCTCCTAGCATTAACAACCATCAGACCTGCATCAAATATTGCTGTCCGTGAACTGTTACATTTTCGACCTAGTAAAAATTCTACTTAGTATTTGTCAAATATTGTTAAATATCTGCTGCAAATGTTCTCTTTCCTGATCTTTACAAATGCATGCTATCCTGTCTGAACACGTGTGCCCAAAACTAGGCTTGTATGCTGTACAAATTTCCATTTTTTAAAACAGGACATTTTTTTCCATGTAGGCATTTTACCCCAAAAAATCTTTTCATTCACCATGTACTGACTAACCTTTCTATAGGTGATTTATGAAAAATATGTCTTAACACCCATACAAGCTATACTATCTAAGAGGGCTTTAAGTTCCCAACTAACAGTCAGAGAATCCTTGTGGATGACATTATTTGTACTGACATGAATAAAAACAGATCCATACTTCCTTACACTAAGGGGTTCCATGGCTTGTCTCACAACTTCTATTTTTGCTCCTGGCAAGCATAACACTATTCATTGTTCATTATCATCACTGCAAATATAAGTATCAGTTCCTCTAATAATTGAATCTCCAATTACAAGAATATCTTTGCTGACCATCTCTGAAGAATCTTCAGTTTCTAATACAATCATTTCTGCTCTATAAATTGTTATGGAGGATAGATCTTCATCACCATTAGTCTTATTAATCCCACTGTTTTCATTGTGCATTAAATTCTCATCCAGCTGGCATTGTAAATCCACAGCTTGAGCCATGTAGTCAACGTCCGTCTTTCTCTTCTTTTTTCTTACAGTAATGTTCTTCAATCCTTCCACGTTCAGTTTTGATTTCTTCCTTTTCACCTGCCCCTTGCCTCCTTTTTCTACCTTTTCCATTGGAAAGGTGATGCCTTTTTCTGTAGGCGGAGGGTTTTCTGATAGACAGATATCTTCATTCCCTGTCACCAGTGCGTTACATAACAAAGCAGAATCCTTTTTACTGCGTATTCTCTTTCCTTTACAGTCATCAGTTTCTTTTTCTTCCTTGTTATTTGTTGAGAACTTCTTCTTCCTTTCTTTCTTTTTTTGTTTCCTTCTAAACAAACCGGATCCTCAGATTGCTGAGTACTTGCATCCACAATTCCATAGTTCTCAGGGGTCTCATCATGTTTCATAGGGGTTGAATGATCTTTGCAAACAATAGACGCATCATTTTCTAAATTTGTTTTATTTGGTCTTTGCCTAACATTATGTATCTCACCAGTCCTGTCATTAATATATGAAACAGTTCTCCAAGCTGTGCCAATTGCACAACTGCAGTCATCATTAAGTCTAGATTTACTTCTAACAATGGTAAGCAAATCATCCAACTTTTGACACAAGAAGCACAGATCACCAGTGTTAGAATCTGTTACCTTTAAATATGCATAGCATTTATTACACTGTACAAGACATTTGTGCATTAGCAAATGATTAATTGCATACTCATTTAAGGAATCCATATTCAGCTTCAAACAAAATATTGTAAAAGAAAAGCTGTTGTTTGTCTTTTCGGCTTTTCCCGGTTAGGGGTCGCCACAGCCGAACTCCAGTCTGCTAATGATTGGCAGTAGATTTTTATGGTGCCGAGTTGCCAGCCCGATGCCCAACCTTCAACAAAGGCACGCCCATTCACGCATGTCTTTCGAATGCCACTCGACCGTGGGGAGGACAGACAGAATAATCAAAATTAGTAACCACAGAATTCAAAGAGAACTTAAATCAACTTCTATGACAAAAAAAAATTCACAGAAGCAATACACAACTAAATACTAAAGTAAGTACAGTAAAATTGTTCTGACAGAGCAAGTTCTGCAGTTGCACTTCTTTTTAACAGTAAAGATGAACAGATCACAAGCCAGGGTAGGATTGTTTAGATAAGCTAAGCTTATGCATGTTTCTCACACAGTAAGGTACTATATTTTCATTTTCTTAATTTTGTTTTTGCTGTGCAGAGGTGAGGCAGTGACAGGGCTAAGTAGAGAGACTCTAATAATTGGGAGCATTTTAGTGAAGCAATATATAGGTTCATAGGTTCATAGGTGTTTACTAGGCTAATGGTCCTGGAGCCTTTACAAGCCTAGCCCATAAAAGTTCCCTAGGATCGTGCCGCCCAACGTTAGTTCCCAGTGCCCCTATCAAGTAGAGCCACTGGAGTGATCCCTGGGGTGAACTTTTTATTACCCATCCACTCATCAAGATTTCTCTTGAAGAAGGACAGCGAGGTGCTCTTCTTGACATGTATGGGAAGTCTATTCCAGAGCATAGGCAGTCTCTGTGTGAGGAACCTGTCCCTCCAGCATGTTCTGTTGATTGTGGTAATGAGGTTGAGGTCTCTGGATCATGTGGTGTGGAAGGATTGGGATTTCTTTAGATGTAGCATTTCTAACAGAGCTGGGTCAGACATAGCTTTGTAAGTCAAGCAAAGATCACCTCTAAGTAGATGATATGACACAGAGAATAGCTGTAGTCTTTTGAGTATGTCTGCGTAGGACATGTGTTTAATGCCCAGGATCCTCTTTGTGAGGTACTTCTGTGGCCTCTCCATCTGTTGCAGGTGTCTAGTGAGGTACATGTCAAATGGGGTATTATACTCAATGATTGATCTAATGAGGGAAGTGTAGAGAGAGACGATGACCTCTTTCTTCCTGGATGCAAAACCCTTGGTAATCAGATGTGCCACATAGAAGGACTTTCTGACCACTGTGGCAATGTGGTGTCAACCTGCGTCCCCAGATCTCTTATAACACCTAATAAAAATAATATAAAAAATGATAATTTTATTTTTAGATAGGAATTATTTTCAATAAATAGTTAAAAAAGCATATTTTATAGTATGTGGAAAAATACAAAATAATTCTGCAGACTGAGTCTACAGAAGCAGTCTATAGAAATACAGATGGAAATATTAAAATAAAAGATTTATTATGTAACTTAAAAAGCATTTTTTTCTGAGTTCCTATTTGTTTTGTTTAGAAATCTTTGAAATATTTTACTGGATGTTTTGAATGATGTGGACTTGTTTATATATCAAAGAGGCCAAATTTTAGGCAACCATTTAGTACACAGTTACTTTAAAAGATGTAGATTAGGATTTAATGATAATATTACTACAAATGTTTGCATAATATTTGCTCGCAGCACACTTACCCACTACCTCTTTCTCAAAAAGGCAAGTTCACTAACACTCACTTGCTTGAGCTTACTTAAGTATTATCCTTCTCAACAAATGACCGTATTGTACTGTATAGACCTACCACAGTCTTAATTCTAACCCCATAATTACCACCTAGTCTCAAATCTTATTCCTTACACCCTAAAGTTAAAACTACAACCTACCTTACTAAAACCTAAATACCAGGATTTCTCACTCACTTTAAAAATTCTCTCCTGCTCCATAACCCTAAAATTCCCTTCTTGCTATCTAACCCCCAAATTCTACAACCACTCTTTAACTGTAAGATCCCCCATTCCTGCTACTTCTATATGGCTGCCTCACTTACTTCAATCAAACTCAAATAAAGTGATTAGGTAAGGTGCTACAACTGCTTGCCTGAACTCATACTCAAGTTGGAGCACAAGCTGTAGCCCTCATTTCCTTCGCTTTGAGACAGTGGTCTTCAAGAGCTTGGGACTTAAGTGCATGTAATAATATCATTAATAATAGTTTACATTCACAGGAAAATGCTTCCTGTGGATTATGTAATATTTAGAGCTAGGTTGCTAACATGGTTGAAATTATAGGTAATTTGAAATATCAGTATCAAGGGTGTTACACTTATAACACAAAAAAGTGATGTCCGTGTGATAAAATGCCTGTGGTCTCTGCTACATTGGTCAAACAAAAATGAAATGTAAGTCTAGATTTCAAGAGCATATGAATGATATTAAATACAAAAAAAAAAGAAAATATTGCAGACCATATAATAAAAATGCATAAGGGGAATTTTAATACTACTAAAGCATGTATGTTGTTATTGGTTAATAAAGGAGACAGCAATGATAATAAAACAGAAATTATTTTATTATAAAAAGAATCAGAATTCTAAAATCTAATGCATTGCATCATTTGGCCCTAATGTTGAACTTATTAGGAGAATCTTGATTTGCTGATTGCATTGATTTTTAATTATTTAAGCATGGGTTTTATTTTTATTTTACTTTTTGTTTTTACGTCCTTGAAGGCATTTGCTGAAGAACTAGATATGTTTAAAACAGTGAAAGAAAATGCTCTGTTATGACAATTCATTATTTTTTCTTTAGTGCTAGCATGTTCATCACCTAGCAAGGTGCAAGATGTATATTCCCCGGGATTCATGAACCTTGCTCCAGGCGCACGCATGGCGTAGGCGCCACAATGCCAGACATGGCCGCCGAGCGATTCAGGTATGATCCAAACCCACGTGCATCAGCGGCGTACACCGGAGTTGCGCCGCCTCTGGCGTAGGTATGTTAAATACCCCATGTGCGGTGTTGCACCATGCAAATGAAAGCAAGTAGCGATTCACGAAGTGGCGCAGGCGTAGCATAACAGCACGGCAATGTAAACCAAAAAAAACGGTTTACATATATCCAAACATGACATAGGAGTAACGGAAGGCTGCCAACGTCATGTGTCATAGTGGTGCAACATGGCAATGTGGAAAGAAACCAAGAATGTCAAAAGAAAACATTCAGAAAATGTAAATAACGACATAAATGTTATGTACGCAAAAAGCACAGCAGAACCCCAGGACATGTCCGCGGAAGGTGAGGAACAATGAAGTGATATGACAATGCCGTAAAAGAGCAGTATAAGACACATCAGTATCACAGACACAATACACCATAGTATGAATGGAAAGCCACAACCACAGCCCAAGGGTTGCCAAGGAGTGGCGTTGGTGTCTGGCGCCGTAACCATGTATTAGTAGTCAATGCCATGCAAATGAGGCAGATAATACTGAATCGCAAAACCCCGCTGCGTAAGGCTGCACCAAACGGCGCAGCGGTAAAACACCGAGGAGTAGCCTAGAGGGAATACCTGTCAATCGCAGAGGGGTGTGCCACTGTAGGAGGAAGCACATTGGAGCCCAGCAAACCTGGGCTGTACAATGCACATCACAGCATCAGGACCGGCGTGTGAGGAAATAGATGCGCTGAGAGTATACAATGCGCGCACAGATGCATGTGCATGAGGATGACTACGTTCCCCAAACCAGTCATGTGACGGCCGCCCCGTCAACAACCATGGATACAGGAAGGTGATGCGGAGAATATGAGGAAATGCGGAAGCAGTGTAATTGGAGTCGTAATGAGCAATTAACACCAATCAACCGACGAAGGGCAATCGGCGGCAGCTGACAACTCTGCATGCAGAAACCTGCAAAACGGGAAAGGGGAGGAATATGAATGCAAAGAAAGTAGTGGATGTTGCAGAAATGCAAAGAGCGAGCACCGATACAGCACAGCCAAGGAGAGAGTTAGCATAACGGCAGCAGACAAAATGCATGAGATGCCATGTGCCTGCAGGATGCACTCCCGTAAATAGTAGGTGCAACGTGCAGAAACAGTAAAGTAAGGTGGAAAGCTAAACCAATGTAGGCAAGTGTAATGTAACACCAAAGGCAACAGCGTTGCAGTGCCAACGGTAAAACACGGAAGATAACCCACAGATACGGCAGCAGAGACACACCCAATGACATCAGCCGATGTACAGCACAACACTATAAAGTGGGAATGCACACCACACACAGCGAATTCCCAAACGCTGCGCCTTACGGTGTAAACACACAGGGAACTTTTAAAATGTATATGTTGGGTGCTGCCGTGGCCGTGATGCATCGGCATGTGTTAGAGACAGACGGAGTTGCGGAGGAGGGTGCCGACAACTACCGGAGGCCTCAGAGGAGAAGGAGAGTGTTCAGACCAAGGGTGACCTACCAGGGGCTGCAAGACCTGGAGATAGTAGAGCATTACAGGGTGGACAGGGACATGTTACAGCAAATAGTGGAGCTGTGCCGGCCAAGCCTGAGAACAAGAGACAACAGAGGGGAGCCCATCCCAGTGGACACAAAGGTATGTGTAAGCTTGCGAATACTGGCAACAGGTACCTTTCAAAGGCCAACCGGGGATATAATGGGCATCTCACAGGCATCAGCATCCAGGGTACTACACCAGTTTCTGGATGCCATGTTACGACATGCCCATGAGTATATATACATCCCCAGATCTCAGGAGGAGTTGGCCAGCAATATGCGCCACTTCCACCATGTGGCACAATACCCGGAGGTACTGGGTGCGATAGACTGTACGCACATAGAAATCAAGTCACCACCCGGTGAGCAGGGTAGACGCTACATAAACCGCAAGGGATTCCCCTCCATCAATTGCGAGGTCGTGTGCAATGCCCAGGGCATTATCATGGATGTGTGTGCTGGCAGCCCTGGAAGCTACCACGACTCCTATATCTGGCATGCCTCACAGATGTATCAGGTATTCGCCAGGGGGGACATCACACAAGGTCACCTTGTGGGGGATGCTGGCTACGCATTGGAGCCGTGGATGATGACACCCATCAGAAATGCACACACACACATGCAAGAACGCCATAATGAGGCACACGCACAAACCAGAATAATCATAGAGCGTGTGTTTGGGATGTTGAAATCACGGTTCCGGTGCTTGGATACATCCGGTGGAGCCTTGCAGTACTCTGCAGGCACATGTGCCCACATATTCATAGTATGTGCTATGCTACATAATATGATCCTGCGGAAACAGCTGCTGCAGGGACATAATGGTGTAGGGCCACCAAGCCCGCCACAACTGCCAAGGCAAGCACAGGCACAGGGCATTCAGCGCCATGAACACACTGTGCCAGCCCCAGTAGGCAGATGGAGGCGTACCCAATATGCCTATGCCTTGGCAAAGAGGGAACGTATAGCACATACTCTGACAGCATAGGCCCCATGGACTGACACCTCCCTACCTGCACACACAGTGAAATGGATGGCACACAAACATGTCCGCCCGTAATGTGTACTGTATGGGCGGTCCCATGTGTGACTCCAACATAGGTAGCACCCAAACACTGCACAACCAACAGCCAGCGGAGCATGGAACGCCAACACCTCAACGACGCGGGTCCGACAGCAGACGGCATAGCCGTATGCTGCCACATTCGGCGCAAGGTGTCTACATATGTACATATGTGCATACACAAATATGGAGATAGATATCATTACACACGTAGAAATATATGTACACATACACAGATATAAAGTACAACAAGTTAAACAGGGAATCACAGGGATGCAAGGTTACAGAGAAGTAAGATGCGAACTCTCAACATAGTAAACATACTGAACGACAACCCGACTATCCGGGAGGGTGGACAGAGCAGGGAACGCCACCCATGGAAAGGTGAACCCACCTAAATGCATATTCGCCATTCGGGATGATCGCCAGGCCACGATACAGTAACAGGACATGTGCGTGTAATATTCTTAGGATATGAGGGCGGAGGTAGACACCGCCGGCGATGTGGTCAACGTAGGTACTGTGTGCAACCGTCCCTGCGAAAGCGGCAGTATGTGTATGTGTGAGGTGAGGGTGTCATGTGTTCCGCTGTGCCAGTGTAATGTGTGTGACACTGTAAAATGTGTATGTAGGTGACATGTGACAGGCGGAGTGGAATAACATGTGTAGGCATACAGTATAGGAACCACAGGCGTATGTATAGCAGTACCCACAAAGTAGTACTGAGAGCTCCTCACTGGCTAGGCGCGTGACGATGTAAAACGATGCAAATCGAAAACGTCCCAGAATGTACCACAGGAGTATAGCCAACATGAGATGCAAAGGACGCATGTACAAACCATCACCATATGTATGGCGCCGACATGTCAATTCCAATACGATATATCGGCAACGTTACGCAGCAATAGTTATGTACCTCGGAAATATGCATGTGCTACCCCGGCACCGATCGTGGACACGTATCGTCCCGTAAACACCGCTGTGTGTTCTACGAGTGTTAAACAAGCAATCGCCACCCGAATAGGTGGCAACCGGTAGCATACAGGCCGTCCCAACTACAGGACCACAATGACCGTAAATATCCGTGACAAAATGCCAAGGGATAGTCGGCACGTACGAACAGCGGCAGATATACTACCGATGTGACGGAGGAATACATGCAGGAAGCACACAAGCAGGCGGTACCGACAGCAGACGACATCAACAAAACCTACACTCCTAGAACAACAGACAGGTAACTTGCAGCTCCCCAGGCAGGGATGGAGCACACACAGAAGCATACCGTATGTACAAATGCAAGGCCCACAACCCGCACCGTCACCCACAGCCGCCGATATACCCCATCGCACATATCAAAGGGATACAATCCGAAATAGCAGCAAAAACATACAGGCAGCAAATGACAGCGGCATACCCGCAACATCTCGCGTGGGAACCACTATCAGCAGCGGATGCATACCTGCATCCGTTGTGTACAGGAATACAAGAGCTATGTTACACATCAGAATGCAAAACGCCATCGACAGACGCTGGCAGGACACGGACACCCACATGTGGAACATAATACCATACCCAACACACACAATCCATGGCTAACACCACAGCGAAATGTACCTGACGCCACACATAGCGGTTGTAGTCACACATAATATAACACAATACATACCATCCCCATGAAGGTAGTGCAGATAACCAACGCCCAGACGATGAATGAACCATGCCCTAGTTCCGACGAGTACCGTACGAATGGAGGAGATGCACAGGTGATATGCGCATAAGTACACACCGAGGAACAGCTATTGGTGTGATGAACCCACATGCCGCAGGTGACGACGGTTATAAGGAAGACTCCCAGGATAGTCAAACTGTATGTTCATACCGAACAAAGATGTTATTCCTACAAGAGCCGATTACTTGTCAGTAGCGAGACTCAAACGGAATACGGAAAGCAATACAGGAAAGGTATGTAGAACCCACGAGATGTACTGGTGTGTAACGCATGATATGTATGACGAAACGGCACTGTATGTGAACGGTGTTTGTCAGTAAAGATACCTGTCCATAAAGCAGAGAGTGGTGAAAGGTGGTTATGTAGTGTTAACCTGCTGAGTATACCAACCACTGTGGACACCGTGTGCACAGCAGTGGGACATCATGTACACAGCTGGGATAACCAAGGGTGCCATAGTGATTTAAAACACAGAACAATGCCACCACCCACGCTGATGCTGGCAGTGGATGTCCAACAATGAAGTGCCACAGCAGGGGATAGGACATGTATGTATAGTGTCACAGCACACATGTGTATGGGCAGATATTGTCAATGTCATACGTAATGTGTGCACGACGTGCACGTATGCCTTGCAGTAGGGGTGACCATGTCAAGTATGTATAATGTAAAGCTATCACGATGGATACGTTCAGACATTATACACAGTATCACAGGCATAGCATGCATGATGGAGGTATGGCCTAGTGTTATGTACATTAACAGGATATGTATGGCCTGCAGATATGGGACAGAGTAGTAGCAGAATAGCCACCCAAAATGGAAGGAACATCAAGTAACCATGTCCAAGCTATCTGTAGCAGGTGCAATGTGTGCAACAATGATGTCTGGCAGGTCCATGTGTAAACACATGTGCAATGTACACAGTCGTGTCACCCCCATGGTACTGTCCACTGAACAGCAAAGGTGGATGTCAACTGCATGTCTACACAGTACTGCTGTTGTGGTGGTCCCATGTGTATGTGTCACCCTATCAGCAAGGGAGCTATCACATGACCAGTGCCACAGTGTGTCCCTGTGGGATGTGCACAGGACCTATGTTCTACAGCATGGTGTGTGTCTAGTCTGTGTAGGTAAACAGAAGCCCAGGCTAAGCAATGTGGCTTGTGTGCACATATGCATGAGTGCTTCATTCACCCTGCCCACTGCAAATGCCATGTAGGAGTACTACATGAATCAGTAATGCGGAGGACATGGCCCATGGCAGAGTACATGACACCCCTGTGTAAGTGGTATGCAGATGAGTACAGATGTGTTCCCCATCTGTCATCTGCATATGTAAACTGTCTGAGCCTGGTATACATCGCGGCATGACTATACTGTGACATGGAAAGTTGTAGCCATTGTGGAAGGCACACCACGAATGTGTTATAGTAACCCTGCCCATGTGTAGATGTG
This sequence comes from Protopterus annectens, assembly GCF_019279795.1. Classification (NCBI taxonomy): domain Eukaryota; kingdom Metazoa; phylum Chordata; order Ceratodontiformes; family Protopteridae; genus Protopterus; species Protopterus annectens. Next base: position 78,078,782 of record NC_056746.1, read on the forward strand.
TTTATGGCACAAGTACAAAGGCTACCAATGTCCCAGCAACACACATAGTCCAGATATGTGTGGCCCTGCAGATGTGTACCCACGCCACAGTGGAATATGGCAACCACAGCACCATGTGGGGCATGTGTGTGTACAGCAACCATGTACAATGTGATATGCATGTATAGGGACAGTATCCATGTGATACCCAGTGGATGACTGTCGCTATGCAAAGGTGATGTGTATGCACCATGTGTGATGTATCTGGCGCAATGACATCTACACGATATATCTGCCACACCGACACCTGTATGGTTGTTAGCAGTATGAGCTGGTGGAGCTAGAATGCTGCCAAGTATGTAGATGTGGGACATGTAGACATGGACATTACTCCGTGACAGCATGTTGTGTATGTAAGCAAATAGTGAACATGAGGGGACACATGACTGAGGACTGTGTAATGCCACATGTACCTTACATGTCGTAGGTAGCATGATATGCTTGCACCACTGTGTGACCTGTCCAGGAGTCACATAGCCTAACATCCTGAGACACAGGGTATGATGTGATGGTGGATGTGTACATTGCCAATACCAGAATGTGGAATGGTGCTGAAGGGCAATGTGGGGATAATGTCTGATCTGTTACCCTCTGTACTACACCAACCACCCATGCAATGGTATGACAGGTGGCCATCATGTGGATGTGGTGTGCTGTGGCACACAGACGCCCAACAAGGGTGCCAGTAAAGGCATGGAAGTCGTCAATGAGTGTGTGAAGCATGTATGTGAGGATGTGCCCCAGTGCCATACCGAATGGTGCAGTCATGTCTGTATGAATGCAGTCCCACACGTGCAATGCACTACCACCCATGTGTAGTGTGATAGATGTGGTGGTGTGGTGGTCAAGGTACACAACGTCCATGAATGGGCTAGCAGTTAATTCAGTGGGCTGCTGCAGAGACACATAACAACCAGTTTGGCCGGATATAACAGCTATGGAGATTGGAGGTGACATTGGGACAGTGTCCTAGGACATAATGTTTGCATGGCAGTACCATGTATGTGTCCACAGGGACAATGCGATGTCCATGTATGGATTGGAACCCTGTAGTGAGTGAGAGTGTATATTATTGGTAGGTATCCCATTGGCTGGCATGTTGCCAACACCATCACTGTCGGCAATGCCTGGGTGACTGTTGTATGCTACATTGAATGTGGATGTAGCCAAACAACACAGACATACCACCACACTGCGTGAGGGCCCACACTGCAAAGTATGGTGGTCATGTGTAGGTAGCTAGCTGTGGAGTATGTGATGGACCACGAGGACACACCATGACTGTCAAGTGATGCACCACACACATTTGAACATACCCACCGTGCAACAGCCTGCACATGCGCCCATACAGCACATGTGCATGGAACATGCATACCACCGTGGCGTCTGTGAAAAGGCCAGTACCACCATGTCTCTGTGTGGAATAGCATGGTCCCTACCAGTGCGTACATGTAGCGGAAGTGCATTGTGATATGTGTCAGCATAGTCATGTATACTGTCCGTCTGCCGGGGTGCCATGCCATTAACTACCCCCATCAGCAGATGTTGGTAGTACCGGCTGTTGAGCACATGTACCATGTATGCTGCAATGGGTGTGTGTCCAGGGTGTGGCTAGCAGGGCCGCAAAGCATATATGTCCATCAACCAGAGGGGGGATGTCTGTAGGTATAGCACACAGACACATGGAGGTATGGTGCATGCCAAGGGTAGTGTAGGTATGGTATGTCTTGTTTAATGTGTCACCCAGCTATGTGTAGTGCATGGCCAAGCATGTGTGGGTACATGGGAGTCCATACTAGGGAAGTGTGTGTTGCTGTCAGCACATGGCAGTAGCAACTGTCCGAGGTGCAATGTACAGTATGATAACACAGCCAGCATGTAACCTGTGGTGTACAGTGTACTCACCATCACGTGTCACAATGTGTCTAGTGGTCACAAACATGGGTATCCAAACATGGAGTACCTATGATGCTTTTGTCTTAGAAAAACATACAGTATGTGTGTAAATCACTGTGTGATGTGGGATCCACTCACCTGTGTGTGTTGCAGTCCAGGTATGTGCCTGGGAGGTATGATCTGTGTACAATCTAGACTGGCAGGTGTGCTCTGTAGAGCATGGAGGCAGGTCCCAGGCACCGCAGATTAATGTCAGGCATGCCTTACTGTGTGTGCAGTGCTTGTGTACAGCACAGTGGGGGGTGCAAGCATTGTCACACATCACTGCATGCTGTGCCTGCCTGTGACAGCCCTGCTGGTGACAGACATGTGACACTGCTGCAGAGGCAGCATAGCATGTGAAGATGTACATGTGGGCCCCACACCCTAGGCAGATGTCCACAGGTCATGTGTGCCACAGTACTGTGGTTGACCATGACTGTCATACTGGATCAATACCACATGCCTGCATAAGTACAGTATGATCATAGTCAACAGTCGCAGTGACAGAGTAGGCAAATGTACAGTATCCCTGTGTGCAGACCACTGCCTACTGTACACTCGGCTAGACACACACCCAGAGGGTGAATACACCATTGAGCCATCAGATGTCCCAGTCCACGTAGCCTGTACAATGTCATCACAGGGTGGTCACAATAGCATGTGGTAAGACAGACATGTTGTACCAGGTGATGTGTCATGTGTGCATATGTTGACTTGCACAGCCGTTCACATGTCTGCAACATACTGGTGCATGATGCATACTGTTACATGATGTGTGGAACTGCACTGTGACACACAACAGGGCCATCTGACACAGGTGTGTTGTGAATGGTGTAACCCATGTTCACACAGGATACACACTGCTGCTGTTGGCAGCCATGCTGGTGGCTACCAGTGGTGCATGCAGTGGTCATACAGACATACTGCATACAGTGTTCATGCAGGGATGTCCATCCTTGTGGATGATGTGTTGCTACGTGAAGGTAGGTGTGTGTTGTGAATGTTACACATCCAGATGGCACCATCTGGTGCAGTCATGGTCGTCGACAGCATCACACACATCCACAGCAGTCAGAACCCTGTCCTCAGAATGTGTGTCAGTCACCCTCGTACTGTGTGACATATGTGCACATGGCAGAACACCTCCCACTGTCATCTAGGATGGCTATGTGATGGCTGGAATGTGCCGTGATAATGTACAATGCTGGTAGCCCAATGAAGTACTTGGAATCAGACACAGTACGCCATGGCTGCCATGTAAACCATGCACAACAATGACTGTCTGACAGACACAAACAATGCGTTGACATGTTGAATATGTGCACATGAGAACCCCCAATGAGGTATGTTGCACATATCGATGTACAACTGTCATCTATGGCCATAGCATGGGTGCAGATGCACATACCCCACAGGCAGTACCACATGATGCAGGTAGGGGGGCATTGCAGGTGCACATGTGACAGTTGCTGTACCGCCACATGTCCTGCATAGCCATCATGTAGGGGTAGTAGTGGCATGTGACTGATGGACATGCCTGTACATTTGACCATGTCCCACAGGAGATGTGTTATGTGTGTACAACATGTGATGTGCCAACATCAAGCTGTGCAGTGTATGGCCGCCAGTGTACCTGTATGACTTGTTCTGCGATGGGTGCAAAGGCACATAGTACTGCATTGCATGCCCACAAGCCCCACACAGGTGCATAGCCTGAACATACAATAGAAAGAGGGTGTGGGATGATAGCAACCCACAAGAGGAGATGGGTACGGGTGGCAACCCAGTACCACATCCGTGGGTATGGTGTGCATGTGTATGACACAGTGCCACCTGAGAAGCTAGCAGTACAGCAGTACTGGGTTGCATGCATATATGTTCAACAATAGCCCTGTGTGTCCCACCACTGGCCCGTGGATAGACAGACACCAACACAATGTGCAGATATGATATGTGCACAGCACATAACCGATGCCTACTGTAGAACAGGCAGACTGTGTAGACATCTGCACAGTAGGTCTGCGCCAGCCACACTCAAACACATTATGTGCCGAACCACACCAATAGCCCAGGCCATGCCAAAGCTGGACGTGCATGCATCTGTGTATGTATGCCTGTGAATGTCTCTGGCGTAGCAGTATAGCTGTGTCACTGTTCTTCACAACATAATGAATGGGTTGTATGTGTGACGGGTGCGTCATATGTGTATGGTCAGATCGACGATACCATCAGTGCCCCTGCTATGTGAACATCCCTGTCCCCATACATGGATACCTATGCTGTGCCCAACATCACGTTTCCAGAGGGAGGGATGGCGGTGTGTAGTGCACCAGCAGACATGGGGGTGGCAGCAGGCACTGGATGTAGACATATGTGGTACCCACGTCAGTCCAGGCAACCATCCATGTGCACGGGATAGCAGTGTGTGGACACATACAGCGCTGTGTAGATCAATATCGCAGCACATAGCACCTGTCAGGGTTACAGTGTATGCATGGGTGTGTGATACCTGCATGCACCAGACACACCCCCACCAAGCAGCGTGCAGCCTACCTTGCATAAGGCCAGTGTCCACACCATGGTGATAGACATGTGTAATGTCCAAATACACATAGCAATGACATATGGAATGGACAGCCACCCTGCCAATATCATTACCCCCCAGGTGGATCACATCCCAGTGCCATGTATGTGGCATACCCTGCCATACCATGCAGCCCTGCCCACCAAGGCTGCATGTGCTATCACAGTCCTACATGGTGCGATGGACAAAAGGCACTGTCACTATCAACCATACACAGCAGTAATGTTACAGTGATGCACCCTGTGGTGTTACAGGTGCTGTGTGCTGCTGTGGACAATGTGCGTGTGTACATGCTATGCATGATCTTCCCTGCTAATGTGGCATGGTTACAAATTGTCCCATGTGTATCACATGTGCAACACAGGTGAGCCGTGGAAGGTTGTCCAACACCCATACAGTGCTGTGTGGATGTACATGGCACAACACATGCATGTGCAGGTGTCCATGTGTATGTGTACAGTGCCACTGCTGATGTTCATAATGGCCATGTACGTGATGTCTATTGACATATAGACAGCATCCAGGTGAACAGTAGAACTGTTGTCACAAGGGGACCCGTGCCAACTGATATGGACACAGGTGTAGACAGGTACACATGTCCACAGCAGGCTAACATCAACATGGTGCGTGTACAGTGTGATGAGGTGACACACAGATATGAAATGACACCCACTGCTCAATGGTGTGACGGCAACACATTGGCTGTATCACTGCCATGATGCCTTGCAGAGATTACTGTGCAGATGTTGTACATGTCATAGCAATGTATTCCCAGCAGTATGCCAGAACAGCAGTGTAAATGTGACCTGCCACCATCATTATGTCTTACAGATAATGCCACGTTCCCGGCTGCCTGCCTTTAGCCGACAAGAAGATGAGGTAATCATACCATTGTTACACGACAATTATGACATCTTATTTAGCCATGTGCCACTGCAGGCACAACAACGTGAGGAGATGTGGCAGGATATGCGCAGGAGGGTGAACAGCCTGGGCGGCCACAACCGCACATATCAACAGATCCACAGGCACTGCACAGACCTAATCCGGCATGCGAGACAGCGTGCCGCTGCAATCGCCAGACAACAAGGTGGGACAGGTGGTGGGCCACAAACCCAGCCCCCACTCACAGCCACGGAGGAGCTCCTGGCCAGTCTGGGGACACCCATGGAACAGCACGCTGAAACCCTCGCGTCCATCGTGGAGGTGGGTGTCTCCCAACCAATGAGCTCAGAGATGCCTGGTAAGTCAGTGTTGCATGTCTGTATGATAAGCGAGGAGTGGGTGTCGTAGTACAACACATAATATAGCAACACATGCCAGGTATATGGCCACACAAGATGCATACTACAGTATGTTATGTTGTGTTAGCAGACATGTGCATAGCACATGCTAACACACAGGTGCATGATGTGACATGCACAGTGCTCACTGTAGTGATAGTAATGGATAATGTGTATACCTTTGTGTCATCCCTATACAGGTACGTCTGGCGTGTCGCAAAGACAAGGGTCTGTTGCAGGTAAGTCTGTTGCTAGTAAAAGGTATGATATGGTGTATTGATATTCCACATGTGTCCAGGTATGACATGCACACCTGGGTGTGCCCCAGTAACGGTATACAGGTTGCACCACCCGACACACACACCACCCATGTACAGTAGATACAACCGTTAGTATAGAGTGGCATGACACCACATAACCTATTGCTGTGATATGTGCAGTCAGCTATGCATACAATGGTGTAGGTGTTCCACAATGGCTGCATGTGTAGTATGCATTGGTATGCCTCTGCAGTATGCACACAGTACCACATAGTCAGCCGTGATCTGGCCAGAGCACAGGTGTTACCACTGTGACCTATGCCCCTGCATTGGATGCACACGTTGTGACATGGCACATGACATGTCCCATGCACGTGGATGTCTGTCTGCAACATTGTCACACCATGACATGACCTATGCACAACATAGCAGACATCCACAATGTCTGCATAGCCGTAGGGAATGTGACACCTCAGACTAGTACGGTCGTATGTCACATGGGCCACCACAGGGCCGTGTGCACAATGTCCATCACACACAATTGTCGATGACCCAGACAAACAAGGCCATGGGTGATACCTACAGGCATGTTGCCACACAGTACATCCGCAGTGGGTAGTCACCGTTGCACCCTGTCCACACATAGTGGGCTCATCACTGTAGTGGACCCCCTGGACATCCGATGTGGTACACCAGTGAAATGGAATGCCTGTCTGCAGCCACTAGAGGTGCCACCAATGTACACCATATACGTGCTGCCGAGCAGCTGAACTGACTTCCAGACATGGCAATGTAATGCGTCCAGGTCACGCATCGCACTGAAACATACCTGTGTCCTGCTACCGTGCAGTGGCACAGTGCCCGTACTCCACACTGTACAATTATGTACACAGCTCACACCAACCACACCTGCACAGACATCTGTGTTACACATGCATTGTATCTGTAGACTGTACGCATAACACTGAACTGTGACATCCGTTGTGATGTGGTGCATGTGGTGGGACACCATCGTCACATGTCCACATGATACTGCACATGTTTGTGGTGTACATGACATAGTGACGGCAGCCATGTGTACTGTTAACTCGCCCGTGGCCACACGGTGTATCACGGTGATGCATGCAAACTACCATGAATGTGTGTACTGCATGCCTACTAAAAGACATCTGCCTGTTGTAGTGTGCACTCCAGGGCAGTATGCATACTGCCACTATTAATGTCTGGGCTGCATTCACTGGCCTGTGGTGTGGGAATGCTGCATGCCACCTGCAATATCACATGCATGATGTGTCTGCATGTGTGTGTGTGTCAGTGTGTGTGTGTCCGCATGTGTGTGTGTGTGTGTGTGTGTGTGTGTGTGTGTGTGTGTGTGTGGCTGTGTGTGTGTCCACATGTCTGTAATGTAACTTACGGTATGTCTATGTATTGACAGGTGCTGTAGGTGCGTTTCCCTCCTGCGGTCCATCTGATGCTAGTGTCCCCACAGATACTAGTGGTGATGACCATGTGCATGTGGCACAGGCAGGGTCGTCACAGGCAGACACTGTGCCATTGGAGAACATCACACTTACGTCCCCTTCATCCACGCACACGGTTCTGATGCCGACACATACCCCAACACCATTGCCCATAGATGATGGACAGTCAGCGTCTGTTGGCACCGAGCAGGAATGTGTGGTGGCTGCAGAAGATGTGGGTACACACGACGTTGCCAGTGTAATGACTGGTGGAGTGCCACACAGGCATGTGGCAGGTGCTGCTCGTAGGAGGAGCACTGCTAGACATACACCTGCCGTACAAGGTGCAGCAGCTGGTATAACCAGACGCATGTTCCAAACTGTAATGGCGGCACAGGCACGTGCTGAACGGCAGAACCAGGAAGGGCAGAGGCTGCAGAGGTCCGCAATCCGTTCCTTAAATGAGAACATCCAGTCATTGGCGAATGCCCAACAGCATCTTGCCGATGTTCTGGATCGGAGATTGGGTGAGATGGCTGGGATCCTCGACCGAGGCATGGCCATCCGCGAGCGTGAGCTGTCCGTGCTGGAACACCAGGTAGGGGTGAGGCATAGGGCACATGGGCGTGGGCCAGTAACACCACCAAGTACAGGTCAACGTGTGCGTGCCACCTCCCATGCCCACCCACACAGTGCTGGTAGCAGCAGCAGTGCAGCTGCTACTACACCAACCACACCAGGACACAGCAGGCCACGTGGACGTGGCCCTGGACGGCCCCGGCATGGACACGTTTCCAGCGGACATGTGTCATCGGAGAGTGGCCACTCTATACCTCCACCCGGTAGTGCCCGTGCGACCCCAGGCAGGCACGGGTCACATCGCCACAGGCGGACACAGTGAGCCATACCACCTGCACTGTACAGTCTGGGGCTGCCAAGTATACCCCATGTAGGCATCCCAGATGACTGAACTGTGTACACACATACCCACACACAGCAAACACAACTGTAGGGCTCCACCACATCCACATGCATTCTGCACAGTCATGCCCAGTAAATGCACAGGCCCTTACACACACACATGATGTCATCCATTGGTACAGCCTATGCCTGTGGCACACATATCACCCTGTGCATATGATGAAGTCTCTGCCACAGAACCGTGACCTACACCATCGGTGCACGGTTATGCAAACCTATTCTGATGCACAGGGTGGACAACATAGTGAGAGGTGTATGTGATACCTGTGTCTGCATAGTATGTGATGTGTATGTTGTGGTGGCTGTGTATGGCAGGTGACAGGTGCGTATGTGATGTGGTTCGTGCACTGACATCATGCAGCAGATATACCATGTAGTGCAGGTGCAGCATTCATTGTTCTGTGTACACAGTGTGCATGTTGGTTACATGTGTAGCACCATATTGGTTCAGTTAACCCGTATGCCACTTATGGTGTACTTGCATGTGCCCACTGGGAGCACTGTTATCGGTTCCCCATGTGTAGTCGTGGGGTACCCACAGGCACATCTGGCAATATCAGCATAGCACAGGTACCCGCAACCGGCATGGACCCCTACATAGGTACATAGGCGCACATGTACATACCAGGCTATGTGCCCTACGGCATGTGTAAACCTAGCAAGACTGTGTGTGGCTGCTAACACCCCTTAGGATGAGGGTACCACATCCATCAGTCTCCTGTCCCCTGTCCAGCACTGACACAGAGATGTTGCCTGGTGCATACTTATGATCACACATCCACATGTCATGATTACTTCTGCACAAAGGCAGTCAGGTCCTCTGCTTCACATGGGCTGGCAATCCTCTCCGTGTTGTAGGGGGTCTCTGTGCGTTGACCCTGTTCCCCCAGCACATCCTAGTCATCTTTGTGGTGAGGTGTCTGTAAGTTGCTTCTGTGGCCGTGTTTGCCCGGAGCCTAGGAGGTGTAACTTGTCCATGTCACCCAGGTTGGACATGGCTGTGTATGTCAGGCACAGATCACCACAGAGCAGACGTGCTGGGAAGGTATACAGCCGGAGTCCCCTTGGTCGGGCAGTGTGTGACACATGTCCCAGCACCTTTATCCCTGCCTCATGGAATGTTTGTGGTCCTTCCAAGTGCTGCAGGTGTCAGGTTAGGTACAGGCCACATGTGCCATTGTATGCAATCATTGCTGTGGTGTGTGATGTGTACAGGGGTACAATGAACACCCGTGATGTGGATGGGATTCCTTCCAGACCAGGTGGCCACAGTGTAATGTCTTCCCACCCACATTGGCATTGTGTGTGTTGACAGAGGTTACTGACAGGTGTGGTACCCATTTCCATGAACACGTCCACCATGTTGAATGGATTACCACCTACATGTTACGTTGGGGCAAACATGTCCTTCACACTGGGTAGGTCTGCACCTTCACTGGCATGTAGCAACAGGCCATGGCTCTCGCACCAGTTATCCATGTGTATGACGCCCTAGGTGGATGTCCGTGTCAGATGGGGTGTTGGGTATGGTGGCCAGTGTGCAGTCATCTGCATATCTTGTCTGCCACAATCCCCCTATGTTGGCATGCACATTGTAAGGTCGAATGCCGAATGGCAGGGGGCCCAGGACGGAGCCCTGTGGGCCTCCACTCGAGACCAGCTTTTAGTCTGACACGGCACCAGGAACACAAACCCTGTGTGGTGTGACCTCCAACCATTCTGAGAACCATCGTGGGACTTATGTCCCCACATGTACGCTGGTGAGCCTTTCCATGAGACCCACATGGAGTGCGTTCTGAACGCTCCCACCAGGTCATGGTAGTGTGTGCAAACCGACCTACCCCCATCAATGGCCTTGGTGACTGCTCCAGACAGGACGAGCAGGTTTGGGAGGCAGCATCTGCCCTTGACTAAGTTGTTGTGGGTATGTTCCTGTATTGGCTGTACACCACTGTTTGTATTCATGGGCACCTGTATGGACCTCCCCGCAGCTTTGCAGACAAGGCTTTTCAAGCTGATAGGGCAGTAATGTCTGCAGTCCATAACAGCACTACCCTGGCATAGTGGGACCACAGATGCCATATGCCATCCAGCGGGGACCTAGCCCGTAGTAAGGCTAACATGAGACAGTGGCCTTATGTGTGGGGTGAGGGCCTCAATGAGGTTGGGTAGCACACAGCCAGGGACACCATCGGGGCCCATTGGTGCTGTGTTAACCATCTAACAGATATCATATTACTCCAGGGCATATGAGATGTTTTCGAGGCTAGACTCTGGTGGAATGGATATGTCCCCTCTTGGGGTGGGGGGTGGATGTATGCATGGAACATGTCCGCTGGTTTGTTGACAATGTCTGTGGGTGCAGTGACCGTTGTACCATTCTGGATCATTTCTGCCCATGTTCAGGCGCTCCCACCCATGTCCCTACCACAGTCGAGGAAGGCCCTATGGTTGTCTCATGTGCCCTCTGCAGTACCACTCCCACAAGCGGCCTTGGATGATTGTATGTGTGGCCGTATGTTGACGCTGGTATGAATGGGTGATGGCTTCCCTGGTACTGATATTGCTCCGTCATGTATTAGCTCCAACTGTTGATGTACAGTTTGTCAGTGGCTGTGGTCCACCAGACCATGTGCCTACCTTTGGTGGACAAGGTCCTGATGTTATCATGATCGCTTGGTGCAGACATCCCTGTGTGTGCTCAGAGAAGGCATTCGTAAGGGAGTTGGCAGTGCGGCCTGTGTTCACCACTGGCATGGTGGACTTGTAGGGTACCACACCGGTCGTATGATGTCTGTGGTTTGCTGTGAAGAGGTCCTCACTTAGGTCTCCCATGCCAGTGTTGGGTGCAGGATGTGGATTACCAGTGGATCCACTATATGGTCTGACATCACCATTGAGGGATGTACATCCTGTGTGGAGCATTTCCTCCCCATGTGTGATGGGCAGAACTGGTATACGTCCCCCTCTAGTGGGTATGGTTCATGGCTGTTTCACAGCGGTCACGTGTATGAACACCCAGGACCTGTGGCGTAGGGTGTTGTGTCATGGGTAATGTTCCCAGTCTATTCATGGGTGCTTGATGTCACCCAATACGGTGCTGTTGTGAGAGCATGCACACTCACCAGTGTCCTCAGGACGGCTGTGCAGGTATCCTGGGTTTGGGAGGGTGGTCTGTAGCATGCAACAAACTGTAGGGCAGTCCTACCCATGGTTAATTGCACCTGGATATTCCCCGCTGCAACGGCCACGTCTGTGGCATGGCCGGGTTGCTGTTGTGTGGCTGGGCACACATGACGGTCCACATTCTGCCACCCATGCTGTCGCACCATGTGTATGCATGTGTGCTCTGTGCCGAGTCTAAGTGTCTGAGCATGCCCAGTAAGCAGTTGTGTAGATGGACACACAGTACAGTGCACACCGCGCCCGACTGCAGTAATACCCCGGGTGCATGCCTGTATCCCCTTCGCAACGGCCACGTCTGTGCCATGGCTGGGTTGCTGTTGTGTGGCTGGACACACACGACGGTCCACATGCTGCCACCCATGCTGTCGCACCATGTCTATGCATGTGTGCTCTGTGCCGAGTCTAAGTGTCTGAGCATGCCCAGTAAGCAGTTGTGTAGATGGACACACAGTACAGTGCACACCGCGCCCGACTGCAGTAATACCCCGGGTGCATGCCTGTATCCCCTTCGCAACGGCCATGTCTGTGCCATGGCTGGGTTGCTGTTGTGTGGCTGGACACACACGACGGTCCACATTCTGCCACCCATGCTGTTGCTCCATGTGTATGCATGTCTGCTCTGTGCCGAGTCTAAGTTTATGAGCATGCCCAGTAAGCAGCTGTGTAGATAGACACACAGGACAGTGCACACTGCGCCCGACTGCGTTGATACCCCGTGAGCATGTCTGTCTCCCCTTTGCAACCGCTAGGTGTGGGAGGCATGGCCAGTACACCCGCCGTGGGTACACACGACAGTCGTCACCGATGTCTGCAACTGGGCATGTAGCCATGGCCAATGGCATCCTGTATAGCCATGGTGACCTTCCAGGTGACACATATGTGGCTGTCATGCCACATTGGCTGCCTACATCCTGCATGACGGATGCCCTCTCATAGGGTAAAGTGTCATGTGGTGCATCTCGTATCCCTGTCGTGATGTACTGATCAGTAGTTATTTGGTATTCCCGACTGCAGCACTAACGTGTTACTGTACGGCCACCTTGGGATGGTAACAGGCTGCGTGACTGCACACTCTGTCTTCATTCCCTATCGGACGCATTGCCTCTGCAGATGATACCACCCACCTAGGGGTATGCCTCCTGACAGTGCTGTGCTCAGTATCCCGTAGCATTCTGTAAATGCTTCATGCTGTAGTGAGTTCATGTAGGTAGGCGTAGGTTTGACTCTCGGCCCTTGTGTGTGTGTGTGTGTGTGTGTGTGTGTGTGTGTGTGTGTGTGTGTGTGTTTCCAGCTGCCTCTGCGGATGAACTAGCTTTTAGACGCTTCGCAACACATACCTCGGCTATTGCCAGCTATTGTCTTACAAGTGATGTCACCTGCCTAGAAGTATGCCTCTGACAGTGCTGTTCTCAGTAAACTCGGTAGCGCGTTCTGTAAATGCTTCATACTGTAGTGAGATCATGTAGATAGGCGTAGGTTCGACTCCCGGCCCGTGTGTGTGTGTGTGTGTGTGTGTGTGTGTGTGTGTGTGTGTGTGTGTGTGTGTGTGTTTCCAGCTGCCTCTGCAGATGAACTAGCTTTTAGATGCTTCGCAACACATACCTCGGCTATTGCCGGCTATTGTCTTACAAGTGATGTCACCCGCCTAGAAGTATGCCTCTGATAGCGCTGTGCTCAGTAAACTCAGTAGCACGTTCTGTAAATGCTTCATACTGTAGTGAGATCATGTAGATAGGCGTAGGTTCGACTCCCGGCCCTTCCGTGTGTGTGTGTGTGTGTGTGTGTGTGTGTGTGTGTGTGTGTGTGTGTGTGTTTCCAGCTGCCTCTGCAGATGAACTAGCTTTTAGACGCTTCGCAACACATACCTCGGCTATTGCCAGCTATTGTCTTACAAGTGATGTCACCCGCCTAGAAGTATGCCTCTGACAGCGCTGTGCTCAGTAAACTCGGTAGCACGTTCTGTAAATGCTTCATACTGTAGTGAGATCATGTAGATAGGTGTAGGTTCAACTCCCGGCCCTTCCGTGTGTGTGTGTGTGTTTCCAGCTGCCTCTGCAGATGAACTAGCTTTTAGACGCTTCGCAACACATACCTCGGCTATTGCCGGCTATTGTCTTACAAGTGATGTCACCCACCTAGAAGTATGCCTCTGACAGCGCTGTGCTCAGTAAACTCGGTAGCGCGTTCTGTAAATGCTTCATACTGTAGTGAGATCATGTAGATAGGCATAGGTTCGACTCCCGGCCCTTCCGTGTGTGTGTGTGTGTGTGTGTGTGTGTGTGTTTCCAGCTGCCTCTGCAGATGAACTAGCTTTTAGACGCTTCGCAACACATACCTCGGCTATTGCCAGCTATTGTCTTACAAGTGACGTCACCCACCTAGAAGTATGCCTCTGACAGCGCTGTGCTCAGTAAACACGGTAGCGCATTCTGTAAATGCTTCATACTGTAGTGAGATCATGTAGATAGGCGTAGGTTCGACTCCCGGCCCTTCCGTGTGTGTGTGTGTGTGTGTGTGTGTGTGTTTCCAGCTGCCTCTGCAGATGAACTGGCTTTTAGATGCTTCGCAACACATACCTCGGCTATTGCCGGCTATTGTCTTAGAAGTGATGTCACCCGCCTAGAAGTATGCCTCTGACAGCGCTGTGCTCAGTAAACTCGGTAGCGCATTCTGTAAATGCTTCATATTGTAGTGAGATCATGTAGATATGCGTAGGTTGTGTGTGTGTGTTTCCAGCTGCCTCTGCAGATGAACTAGCTTTTAGACGCTTCGCAACACATACCTCGGCTATCAGCGGCCATTCCTTTATGGATGTTGCCACCCACCTGTACATGTGCCTCTGCTGGTGGTGTGCTCGGTGGTCCATGTAGCACATTCCATACCTGTGTTGTACGTTTTTGTGTTTGGGTATGTGGGTGTGTGGTCAAACAACATGCCTGCCACATGTGTGTGTGTGTCCATGCTCCCAGCTGCATGGGTTCATATGGTATTGCCTTCTTGTTTACGCATAACACACCTATCCTGCCACCATCCCTGTGTTTCTGGATGGCGGTATGCAGTTCGTGTACCGCTTGTGTGTCTGTTGTGGTCGGCGACCACCGTAGCGTGATCTCCACGTACACCATGCTATGGTGTGCTGGGGTGATGCTGTGTACATGACACACCCGGGCCTGCCACATGTGTCCGTCTGTATCTCTGTCATTGTATATCTACGTACCTATGTTGTGGCCGTACTGCTGCTCTAGCATGGACGGCTGTCTTTCCCATGTATCGCATATTTGCACGGGAGACACATATGACTGTGGTCCGTTGTGTATCCACTCATTGTCCATGCACTGTCCGTATTCCAGAACACCGTATTGACATCTGCTGGATATTGTGACACACAGCTATCCTTGCTGTCCTGGCAGTGTACCCGTACACGCCATACACCTTGTGTGTACTTGGCTAGTTATGGTGTGTGTATGTCTACCTGTGCTGTATGCATGGTTGTGTGTGTGTCCCGCTACAGCCATCTGTGCATGTGTCGCCACCATGGGTAATCCTTGTGGACCGCAGTTTCATGTGCACGTCTGCACATACCTGCAGACTGTACTACCCCTCCTATGGCTGCGGTCTTAGATCGACTGCTGCCCTAGGCTGTAGGGCTCCTTGGCGCCCACCACCACAGCACATGGTGCCCCCATCATGGTATACCTACATGACACACCTACTAGACAGGTGGCCCTAGTAGTGCGCCCTGGCCAGCCGCAGGAATGCTGTACGCCTACGGCCGGATGTGGGCACATCACAAGGCATACATCTACATTCGGTGTTTTACGATGTCCAGGTTGTAATACCAGAGGGGGGACCTCATCAGCTATGCTATAGAATGCGGATCTATTTGGTTTAGTAGGTGGAGGGTTGCCCACACACCAGGGCTGACCGATGGAACACTGATGAGGCCTCTTTTGAGAGGCAGGTGGAGCAAGCCCCCGTAACATGGATGTAGTTTAGGTACAGATGTAGGGTTAGCACACATTTGTCCACTCATTCAGTTCTGTACCGCTGTATTACAGTGATATGCTGTGCATATCTGCCATATACATTGTTAAATCATTCAATGATGAGTATTCGACATAGTACAATATCATATGATACATGTGTTAATAGGATGCCTTCTGAGGTGTTAACATATGTGTGTGTGGTAAACATTGCGTCTGTGCTTTCTATGCTGTGGTTACATGTTCATTGTTTGCACAGAAGGTAACACATGGAAGTGTAAGGGGGGATATATAAAGCCTGGATGCGTCTATGTTATGTGTACGTCTCACGGAGCGTACGGGTGATAGCGCTTACATGTCTATGGAGTAACCTTTGGATACCACATGTGACCTGTCGTGGACGAAACGTCTACGTTGACTGTATCATCTACCTATGTGTGTCGTGCTTTGTGTGCCATAAGGTGCCAGCGGGTCTTTGATGTGGATTATGTGTATTCCATGGTCAATTGACATTAACAGTATTACTTCACAGAAGGATGTCCTTCATTGGTGGGGACGCCATAGTTTCACCATCGTATGGCTTTCCTAGCTGACGTTGATATTGTGCCATTGGTATGTTTTCCACAGGTCACCCATGTCTCCCGCGGTACGGGAGCGTGTGAACCCCATTCCGGTGCTGGCATATTGACAGCTGTGTACGCCGGTATTGGCACAGCGGTCTGGCTTTGTATGTATAGTGTCTACTGGTTTCCCCATCTGTATTACCTGTGTTATGCCTCACTGCAGCTGTGTGGTTACACCAAGTTCGCGGTTATGGGTGCCATCTCGGTCCTACGCTTGTCCATCCCTCGCGAGTGTCTACTGGACACTGGTATGGAGCAGTACACATTTCACACCTGCATTTCGCATTAGACGGTGGATGCTTTGCACTATCAGTGGGGAGTAAGGCACGTGCTACTCCCACATCCCTCCCATGGTGCGAGACAACGACATCTGCCAAACAACACCAAGCCCCGTTACTGCATACCCAGGATCCCATGGATGCAGCCCTCGACGGTACCCATTACACATCCTGCATGTGTGCGGGAATGGGATGTGGACGCACGTCTATGGGCTGTACAATATGGGAATATCTGTACATATGTCCCGCATTCTGTGGACAGCTGTCATCAACCCTGAACACGCTGGGGGTGCATATGTCTGGCTGTACCGTAGACACGGCTGTCAGTTATTTCGGGTCTCCCGATCGTGGCTGGTTGACATTGCATACGGATAAATCTCTGGGGTCCTACTATGAACACCATTGTGCATATGTACAGTGTAGACCTTGTTGGACTGTGTCCATCTGGCTAGTGGGTTTGACCGCTGCTGTATGTTCCCCCATCGCGGATGTGTGGTTGCTACCCATATTATGTAGTGCTACGTTGACCAGGGTATTCTAAACTGAAACCGGATGGTGTAGATCCAATGATGCAGGCTAGGAGAAGCTTTAGGTCATCCTCCAATGTCCCATTAGGATATGTCCGCCACAGTATTGGCACACGGACACAACCAAAGAATGTAGATCCTATTAAATCATTGACGGATGCCATAGTGTCAGGATCCTATGACTTTCCCACTTAACGTTGTTGGTGTGCCATTAGTATGTGTTCCACAGGTCGGCCATGTGTTCCGCGGTATAGTAGCGAGTGATCCCCATTCACCTTCTAGCAGATTGGGTGCTGTGTATGCCGGTATTCGCACGGCGGTCTGACATCGTATGTGGAGTCTCTACTGTAGTCCCTATCTGTATTCCCTGTGTTGTGCCTTACCACAGCTGTGTGATTCCACCAGGTTTGCATTTATGGGTGACATCTTGGCCGTACGATTGTCCATCCATGGGAACTGTCCAATGGACACTGGTATAGTGCTGTACACATTTCACAGCTGCATTTAGCATTCTCCGGTGGCTGATTTGCATAATTAGTGCGGAGTAACGCATGTGCTATACCCACATCCCTCACACGGGGCGGGACAACGGATCATCTGCCAATCAACACCGAGACCCATGTCTGCATACCCACGATCCCATGGCTGCAGCCCTCGACAGTACCCGTTGCACATCCTCCACGCAGCGGAATGGGATGTGGACGCACCTGTATGGACTGGACAATCTGGGGATTCATGTGCATATCACCTGCAGTTCATGGACAGTTGTCATTAACCTTGGACACGCTGGTGGTGCATATTTGTTGCTGTGCCATAGTCACGGCTGCCGCTTCATCTGGGTCTCCCGCTCCAAGCAGGTTGCATTGCGTAGGGATAAATTTTTGGGTCCTACACTGGACACCAGTGTGCATATGTAAAGTGTAGAACATAGTGGACTGTGTCCATCTGACCAGTGTGTTTGACTTCCGCTGCATGTCCAGCAGTCACGGATGTCTGTTTGAGTACCCATATTATGTAGTGCTACGTAAACCGGGTCTTCCGCCACTGAACCCAAATGGTGTAGTTCCCATGATGCAGGCTAACAATTGCTTTCACTAATCCGCAGATATCCCATTGGGACATTCCCGCGTATTGTCACATTAACACGAAGAAACCATGTATAACCTATTGATTCATTGCAGGATGTTCTTTATATGTGTGTACGCCATAGCTTTAACATCCTATACCCTTTCTATTTGACGTTGTTGGTGTGCCATTAGTATGTGTTCCGCAGGTCGGCCATTTGTTCCGCGGTATGGCAGCGAGTGATCACCATTCACTTGCTGGGAAAAAGAGTGCTGTGTACGCCGGTATTCACACAGCGGTCTGACTTTGTATGTGGAGTCTCTACTGTAGTCCCTATCTGTATTCCCTGTGTTTTGCCTTACTACAGCTGTGTGATCCCAGCAGATTTGCTGTTATGGGTGTCATCTTGACCGAACGTTTGTCCGTCCATGGGGAATGGCTACTGGACACTGGTAGAGGGCTGTACACATATCACAGCTGCATTTAGCATTCTCCGGTGGATGATTTGCATTATTATTGTGGAGTAACGCATGTGCTATACCCACATACCTCCCACGGGGCGGTACGACGGATTATCTGCCAATCGACACACAGCCCCATTTCTGCATACCCACGATCCCATGTCTGCAACCCTCGACGGTACCCATTGCACATCCTCCATGTGTGCGTGAATGGGATGTGGACGCATGTCTATGGACTCGGCAACCTGGGGAGTCCGCTCCATATGTCCTGCATGTCATGGACACTTGTCATCAACCTTGAAAACGCTGGTGGTGCACATAAGTGACTGTGCCGTAGTCACGGCTATCAGGTCTTCTGGTTCTCTAGATCGCCGCCTGTTCACATTGCATTCGGATAATTTTTGGGTCCTACAATGGACACCAATGTGCATATGTCAAGTGTAGAACGTATTGTACTGTGTCCATCTGGCCAGTGGGTCTGACTGCTGCCGTATGTTCAGCAATCACGGATGTCTGTTTGAGTACCCATATTATGTAGTGCTACGTGAACCGGGTTATCCGCCACTGTACCCAAATGGTGTAATTCCAATGTTGCAAGCTAACAATTGCTTTCACCTATCTGCAGATATCCCATTGGGACACTCCTGCCTCTGTATTGTCAACTTTACACGAACGAAACATGTAGATCCTATTAATTCATTGAAGGATGTTCTTTATATGTGGGTACGACATAGCTTAACCATACTATAACCATCCTAGTTCACGTTGTGGGCGTGCCATCAGTATGTGTTCCGCAGGTCGCACATGTGTTCCGCGGTATGCAAGCGGGTGATCCCCAGTCACTTGCTGGCAGGTTGAGAGCTGTGTACGCCGGTATTCGCACGGCGGCCTGACATTCTATGTGGAGTGTCTGCTGTACTCCCTAAATGTGTTCCCTGTGTTCTGCCTTACTACAGCTGTGAGATTCCGCCAGGTGTGCAGTTATGGGTGCCATCTTGGACGTACATTTGTCCATCCATGGGAACTGCCTCATAGACACTGGTGTAGGGCTGTACACATGTCACAGATGTATTTAGCATTCTCAGGTAGATGATTTGCATTATCAGTGCGGAGTAACGCATATGCCATACCCACACACCGCACACGGGGCGGGACAACGGATTTTCTGCCAATCAAGTCCGACACCCATTTCTGCATACCCACGATCCCATGGCTGCAACCCCCGACAGTACCCATTGCACATCTTCCATGTGTGCAGGAATGGGATGTGGACACACATCTATGGACTGGACTATCTGGGGATTCCTGTGCATATGTCCTGCATTTCATGGACAGTCGTCATCAACCTTGAACACGCTGTTGGTGCATATATGTAGCTGTGCCGTAGTCACGCCGGTCACATCATCTGGCTCTCCCGATCGCGGACGGTTGACATAGCTGCACGATTAATTTTGGGTCCTACAATGGACACAAATGTGCATATGTAAAATGTAGAACATGTTGGACTGTGTCCATGGGGCCAGTGATTGTGACCGCTGCTGTATATTCCCCATTCGAGGATGTCTGTTTGACTACACATATTATGTTGTGCTACGAAACCCATGTTCTACTACGATTAACCCAAATGGTATTGCTGTACTGCTGCAGGTTGGCAACTGCTTCAAGTAATCCTCAGACAGCCCAGTAGGACATGTACGCCACTGTATTGTCAATATGACACAGCCAGACCATGTGGACACGATTGATTCATTGACGGATGTACTTTATAAGCTGGAACTCCATTGGTTCCATATCCTATGATCGTCTGATTTGAGGCTGTTGGTGTGCCATTGGTATGTGTTCCACTGGTCGCCCATGTGTTCCGCAGTATGGCAGCGAGTGATCCCCATGTTGTTGCTGGCAGATCGGGTGCTGTGTACGCCGGTATTTGCACGGCCGTTTGGATTTCAATGGGGGTGTCTACTGTAGTTTCCATCTGCATTTCCTGTGTTATGCCTTACTGCACCTGTGTGATTCCACCGGGCTTGCAAGTATGTGTGCCATCCTGGTCGTAGGCATATCCATCCATGGGGATTGCCTACTGGACACTGTTATAGCCTGTACACATTCCACACCTGCATTTAGCATTATCCGGTGGATGCTTTGCACCATTAGTGGGGAGTAGGTCATGTGCTACACCCACATCCCTCCCACGGAGCGGAACAACAAATTATCTGCCAAACAACACCGAACCCCATTTCTGCATACCCAAGATCCCATTGCTGCACCTATCGATAGTACCCATTACACATCCATCATGTGTGCGGGACTGGGATGTGGACGCACATGTATGGACACTGCGATCTGTGGATTTCTGCTCATATGTCCTACATTTCATAGATACCTGTCATCAACCTTAATCACACTGGCGGTGCATATGTCTAACTGTGCCGTAGTCACAGCTATCGCATCATCTGGTGGTCGGAAACGGCTGGTCGGCGTTCTGTTAGAATGTATTTTTGGGTCCTACAATGGACACATATGTGCAAATGTAAAGGTAGATGTTGCTGGATTGTGTCCAACTGGCCAGTGGTTTCGACCGCTGCTGTATGTTCGCCAATCGCGGATGTCTCTTTCAATACCCATTCTACGTGGTGCTATGTAAAACAGGTGTGTTAGAACTGTAAATAACTGATGTATATCCAAAGATGCAGGTTAGCAACTGGTTTACATAAATCTCAGACATCCCAATAGGACATATCCGTCACTGTACTGTCAACATAACACCACCGGAACATGTTGATCCCCTATGTATTCATTGAAGCATGTCTTCTTTATAGGTGGGAACGCCATAGCTTACATATCCTACTTGACGTTGTTAGTGTGCCATTAGTATGTGTTCCACAGGTCGCCCATCTGTTCCGCTGTATGGTAGCGAGTGCTCCCCATTTTGTTGCTGGCAGATCGAGTGCTGTGTATGCCGGTATTCGTACGGCGGTCTGACTTTGTATGGGGAGTGTCTACTGTACTCCCTATCTGTATTTCCTGTGTTATGCCTTACTGCAGCTGTGTAATTCCACCAGGTTTCCAGTTATGGGTGCCATCTTGGTCGTACACCTGTCCATCCATGGGAATTGCCTACTCGACAGTAATATAGGGCTGTACACATTTCACACCTGCTTTTACCATTATCTGGTGGATGCTTTGCATCATTGGTGGGGAGTAAGGCATGGGCTATACCCACATCCCTCCCACGGGGCGGGACAACGGATTATCTGCCAAACAACACCGAGCCCCAATTTTGCATACCCAGGATCCCATGGCTGCAACCTTCCACGGTACCCATTACACATCCTTCATGTGTGCGGGACTGGGATGTGGATGCACTTATATGGACACGACAATCTGTGGATTTCTGTTCATATGTCCTGCATTTCATGGACAGTTGTCATCAACCTTGAACACGCTGGTGGTGCATATGTATAGCTGTGTCGTAGCTGTGTCGTAGTCACGGCTGTACACCGTCTGGGTCGACCGCAGCTGTTTCATGTCTCAAATGGGTAAATTTTTGGAGTCCTACAATGGACACCGATGTGCATATGTAAAGTGTAGAATGTGTTGGACTGTCAACATCTGGCCAGTGGTTTTGACTGCTGCTGTATGTTCCCCAATCGCGGATGTCTGTTTGACTACCCATATTATGTATTACTTGGCCTATCTATATCCACATGCCAGTAAGCGTAAATACAGCAAACCTTTAGTCCTGGTCATCTTCATAAAAGACATCCTTGAACATATATCAGGCCAAAACGGACAATGACAGGAACGATACACTCCACAGTCAAAACATACTAAGCTCTTTCACCCACTAACATGGGCCATCGTCGGAGTACGAAATACATTACATAATCGTCCCTTATACACTTCCTTCAGAGTCAGTTTAAAGTCAATTAATCAGTAAACCTGCTCATAGTTAAGTGGACAGTGCTCCATGTCTTGATGATAATGTGACATATACAAATCAGTGTTGCATACATTACTTAATGGAAACAATAATACAACAACAATGTGTTTATATAACTACAATATTGGTCAATACAATCAGTATATTGACACATAGTTGATAATTGTTGTGAGTAAACCTTAGAATGTAGTGTGTTGATCATGGTATGAAATATCAATGTGTATAACTGTTGCATTACGATTCCAAAGCATGGAATCAATAAGTACAATTGAAGCATAATTTGTATAAATATCAATGTAAATGAAAGTCACAATGTTACGTGTGAATATGACTGTATCATAACTATATCAATATGAAATGGAATGAACTGTAGTTGTTTACATCTTCTTTTCCGGTGACAAATCTATGTCCATGTGTCATTTATATGGGGCCGGGCTGCTGTGTGTAGATGTATACATGTGAACCCCTCTTCATACCTTTCTTTGTTACTGTCTGTGGATTACCTGTGTACACATCAATTACCATGCCATACTTTTCCGCTGTACAGGTTCTGCCATGGTGTACGGCTGGTTGGCCCTCAATCTTGCTGTGTGTTACTTTGACCAGTGTCTATCTGTCAATTCACATGGTCATGTGTGACCTTCTTGCTTCTTTAGGACCTGATCCCATAATTGTGACGTGCTTCCATTGGCCATATATTTGTCTGTCGTCTGGGATCTGTGTATAACCAGTCATTTCAGGAGACTTTCTATTGTTGTTATTTTTTATTTACATATATGAGTACTTTGGTATGTTGTGCTATGATTGTGTGTGGAGCATTTTTCCACGGCCTCTGCTGACACTAGACATATATCCAGCTAGCGTGAGTCCGGTCAACACGCAGGAGCCAACTGGACGCATTGCATCGGGGCACCTTCTGACAAGTGGGTCGGGTTACTGATGCATACCGTCATCAATCCATACTACTAACACATACGTTATTCTATCCACATTCTATGTTTGTCTCATCACATAGCGTGTGTTTCTCACTATTTCTAACGGTACTTTACATGGCATTGCCTGATTCCATACTTTCAGAGGCTGACATTTATGAGACCTGTCTGGTTGACGTGGAGGACACATCCTTAACCTGCCCTGCTTCGAGGATCACACACGCACGCATCGCATTTCCTAATTGTGGTTTACGCAGGCACATGCATATCCGTATTCTGTCTCCAAATGTTTACTGGCCCAGTGTGGTTACGTGGTCTGTGTTAGTTGTGACTATTCCGTAACATATCTGTGATCCGGTTGACGGACGGTGTGGAACGCGACGCATACCTTTATACATGTAACAGTCTTTGCAGCATGGACGATTACGCATAATGCTCACATTTAAATGTTCCATAGTCGTAATTCAAACAGGACTGCATTCACGCTTGCCGTTACTGTGACCACTACACGCTAGCTGTTCGTGTCATTAATATGCATACCCATGGTACTTAGCTACATTTACATATCCCCCACCCCCCCGCACTCACGCATGTCACTGGCATCCCTTCTCCTGCTGGGAAAGGTGCGGTACTACATGTTAAACATTCCTTATTCCCTCCCGTTCATAGCCCAGGATGCATATGTCTTGACCGCAGGGATGTTCAGATCACAGGGGCTTATATCCCCAACGCATACAGGCCTTCGATTGTCAGGGTGTCCCTGTGGTGCTTTGGGTTTGGTCTTGTCCACCCAGGGTACGGAACTGCCCTGACCGTGTACGAATGTTAGATGAGTCACATGGCCACTGTTTGTCCGTGTCTATGATACCATGTCCCCCCCCCATAATTCCTAACCGCAGGCGCTGATTGGCCGGGCGTACGCTGTCGATGTTGTTATAGTAATTGAACACGGTCTGGTCGAACGGACCTATTTCCATTAGTAACCCTCGGTATTCATGACCTGTCTCGCCATATTACATGGGTTTAACATTGCATGATGGCTTTCACTGAGCCACGGACATGTCCGTTGCTTAGTTTGGGCCAGTCCCGCCTGCTACACACATTTAACATGGCGGAACAGGTTGAACAGCTCAGCAACGGGACATCTGCCTCTCCGTCGCTGTTTAGTATTGAATCGCTATGTTAACTTTGTTTCATAGAGCGAGACAGGGTCGACATTGGTAACGGACATCTCGCGCAGTACGTCCACACCGCCGCGGGTGGCGTATGTCAGCGCTTAGGGCGCAGACAGGCATTATGCTGTGCCATTATGTCTGGGGAATATATGGTTTCTTGCCATAAATGATATGTCATACTAGCAATGACCCGCGTCTGGGAGTGGGTACTGCTGTATTTACCAACGCCAAGAGTGGCCTTAGGTCACGTGGTGCCCTAGGCAGAAGTACTCCATGATGCCACCGCCACATCACCCCCTACCCCCGTCCTGGTCTACCTACACAAAATAAAGGCTTGAAAGGTGCCCTGAGTAGAGCGGCGCCCTAGGAGGCTGCCTAGTTGGCCTATGCATAAGGCCGCATATGTGTGTGGTCCCTCGGGCGTCGGACTCGGGAACGCACCACATCTGCCGTGAGTATATCTAGCATTACCCACATCCAGGCATGGTTTATTGCTATGATGTTCCACACCTGTGTTTGGACAACCTACAATAGCTTCTGCTCTTGGCATCCGTTGCTGTGAGTGTTGCCGGTTACCATACACATTGCTTGCTCAGAGGCAGACTTCCCAATTCTGCACACTACTGTGGTCTCCTTTAAGGACCCTGAGCCAGTGGTCGACAGTACTGCAGCCACTGCATCACTCACATATGCCATCTACCAGTACCTACAGGACTGCATGAACCAGGCAATCCCTTACCCAACTGTGGTTCATTGTACCAATGCCAAGCATCCAGTGTGGTGTACCCCAGCCATACACAGGCTGTACAACAAGAGGAGGTGGCTACTACAAGATAGAGTGGACACCTTGTAAGGTAAGACACCCTTGGTCATTATATGTGAAAAGCTACAGGCTGTCATGACATGGTCCAGGGAAATTCCACAGATATACCAACATGGACCTGGCTGACAATCATACCACCTTCATTTGCTATGCTCAACACCTGGGAGGTCACTCCCAGATATACTCTGACTGGGTTCAGAATGATGTGAGGTTTACTCAACATACACACATTGCCAAAATAATGCTGACAGGTTCGGTGAGGACATCTCCCCTCTCCCCCACATGAGGAGATGTCTGTACCAGAGGATTGTAGATCCACAAATGTTCTGTGACACACAGGTGGGACATGCTCTCTCCAGGGTAGTAAACATAGCATCCATGAGACCAGCTGGTGACCCAGCTGTGTACTCCACTATCTCATTGAGGAATTAGACCCACAGTTAGGACAGCTGTTTCTTTGTAGCCTCACCTCAGGATAACGCATCAGGTTGTGTCGCAAGGCAACTGTAGTCCCACGTCACAGGGATGGTGCCTCCACTGACCCTGGTTATTACTGTCCCATTACCATGAGGAGACCTATCTGCAAAGACATGGAGAAGGATCATACTGCAGCTCATAGATGAAGGCATAGGGACATGCATACTTTGCATCCAACACGGTTTGGCTTGTTCAGGGCAGTTCATGCCTTTAAAGCATGGTTGACTTTAGGACAGTCACCGAGGCCATTGATGGGGGTCTTGCAGTCCATACAGCCTACCTCGACCTGGCAAAGGCCTTCAACACATTACCCCCCTCAGGTATCGTTGATAAACCCATTGGCTGGGATGTGAACATGTACATCACAGGATGTGTTGTAAACTGGCTATGTGACACAACCCACGCGGTCATAGTTGCTGGCAGCATGTCAGACCTACTGCCTGTCACAAGCGGTATCCCATGGGGCCCTTCCCTGGGTCCACTCCTCTCATACATCTACATTTCCACAGTACAGGCACACATAGGGGTGTTATGGGCAACATTGTTTGTAGATGACTGCAAAACAGGTGCCATAGTGGGACGGACATCTGACACAGATATCCTTCAAAGGGGCCTCCCAGATATGCATATCTGCTGTCAGGGACATGTCCCACAGCTAAATGCAAAGTAATGCAACATCATACTTGTCGAGGAGTACTAGGTCAACCCTGTCCAGCATATAGGTGGCTGTCCACTGAGCGCAGGGGTGATTACCAGGGATCAGGGGACAGAGTTTGTCGGTCACCATTCGTTCAACACACACGTTGCTATCGTGGTTCAGTGGGACTTCTACATTGCCCACCTGTTTGGGCAGGGATTCACATCTACATCAGGGTAGGTCATTGTCTCCTTGTACCCATTACATGTTACACCTATGATTGACTACATTGCCCCATTCGGAGGGTATCTGACCCAACACCTACAGCAGCTGGGAAGGCCTCATAGGTTAATTGTCATACCGATGCAGGGTGACATGGATTTGTGTAATGCTGCCCCACTTGTAGGACCCCTGCCCCATTCAGTCACATACCTGTTGTTTAGTGTTGACCTGTGCCTGACATACGAGGCCATGTCAACCCATATGTCATGTCTATGCTTCACCTACTGTATCTGCATCCCACAGAACCACAAGGGCAGGTGACATGAACCTTGTCACGGTCATTAATGGGATGTGTTGGAGTGACACATACGTCACCCGGACACTCACAATGCTGTGGATCTACATCACAGTACATGTGAGACAGAGATCCTTCCTAGCCTTGTTCGGGGGTATGTTGTCCATTGGATGGGGGATTGCAGATATAGGCCGGGGATTACATCATTATCACTGCTTGACAGAGGTACAGCAATGTCATAAGTGTTTTATCTCCGGCACAGAAGGTTGGCAAAGTAATCCTAACTATGGTGTAGGGTTATGTCTGAACTTGGGTCGATGGCCTACCCTGTACCTATGGACGTATGAACCTATATTCATAGTTTGTCCCATTTACACTTGTCTATCCCCTATCCTCTTTCTCATGTGTATATTTCTGTGGCACGTGATTGTCCTCTGTATTACTTGCAGGTATGCTGTCTACAGTGCACATATGTCACGGTTGATGACAGTGTATCTGTGTCCCTAACACTGTGATACTGAGGACTACCACACATCCTTCACAACATTACATGCATATGTCCATTCTATTCTTCTTTGGCCTATGGGGGGGTGTTAAGGCAACAATTACACAAGTCCCTGTTTGTGCATGCTTCATGTTGGTGTTTGACCAGCCTCCGTTGCAGTCGTGTGTTGGACGGTAGTGTTTCTGTGTGTTTGGCATGTGTTTTTATTGGCGGTACATCTGTGGGAGGTGTGGTTGGCACATGTTCCTCTTTGCAGGGACACCCATCCTGGGGTTTGTGTCATGCATCTGCACTTGGCACGTGCCATATGTCCTGTACTATTCCCACAGTCGTGTATGCCTTCATGCACTACTACTGCGTGTTACTGGCTGTTTGTATGTGGTACACATGGTGATTGTAGTGGTTGGCTTGACCTATTCCCATGCTAGAACATACACATCTGTCCATTACGTTGTTTAAATCAAACTGTAACACTCATTAGTCTTTTCAAAATGACAGTCAATAACACAGGAAGCTCAGATTAACAACGTTTTAATAGTGTGCACCAGGAGGCAAATAACTATGCAGTACAATTTTAGAGTTTTGTCTGACTCTATACAAGAAACAGCTGTATGAGTATTGTGTTTACAATCATCTTTTGCACACCTTAATGATGTGGTCAGTCACAGGGCATTTACATCACTATAGTCCACAATATTGGATTCCTACAACAGTGCTAAGGTAATGCTTATTAAATGTTTTCCCATGAGGATAGCACAGCCTTGCGAGCCACATAGTCAATTAGAATGTCCTTCGGTAAATTCTGCCCTGTCAAGGTTCCAAGACTGTTCAGATATGATCGTCACTTCATTTCCTACTAGGTTCCTTTGTCTCTCTGGTGAGCAGCTGTACTCTGTCTTAGGTAGAGCTCACAAGGCCATCCTCCTCAGTGGAAGGATGAAAGATATACCTGTACATACATTTATTATTCTCTAACCCAGCAGATGACTAATGCTGAATGACATATGCCTGCTGCACTGGTTACTGCCAGGGTCAGGGTTCGATCACACTGCAGCTACACTACAGGCAATTACATGCATGATAAGTTCTACTGCCATATTGTAAAATAGAATAATATGCATTATACACTATTTGCTTCTAAACTAGCACGTCATATATATGTTTAAATATATATTTTGCTAACATTCTCCCTCCTTTGATTGCTTCTATTCTATCCAGAAACATATACAACATTATTTCATTCCCTAGCCTCTTCCTCTCTGGAACGTTTAACTAGGCAAGTCATTTGTTGTACATTTCAGAAAGGATTTCATTTTGATTTAACAAATACCACTACAGGTCTTGATACATAGTCTCGGTTACAGATACGTCGACAGAGTCCCTGACTAATACTTTCATGCAAAGTATCCTGCAACAGACACATGCTTCCAATATGAGCAGAACAACACAAATGGCAATCAAGATATTCAGTATGACTGAACCCCATCCACCAAATGGTTTGTGGAAATGGTTCGTCAGTGGGTTTGGGCCTGGTTCCGCCATGGCTGACACCTGCTGTATTACCTCTAGGTGGGCATTGATATTGTGCTTATTATGTGGTACTTAGACACAGCGGTCTTCTTTGATAAGCGCCAAGACGCATCGATTCTCGCCGCCAGGGTGCAGTCGTGCGCTATTACATTTTGTGACACAACAGTTCTCATTGCATCCAGTTCATCAGTCACAAGTTCAAGAGCGAAAAGTCACATTGCTCATTCCTCCGACAGGTTTTGACAACTTCCTCTGTTCCCTGATTGATTTCACTACTCCACAAGCTGGGATTGTTCCAGCCCAGGATATAACGCTGTCACTCAAGTCCATATGAGTCAATATTCCTTTATGTCTTGCAGAAGAATGATTTTTTCAGAACAGCTTCCATTTCACCCACTGGATTAGTAGGTTTCTCGACTGTGTTCCCAGTTCTTCGAGCTATTTGTCTTACAGTTCGTTTCGTACCCAGAGGCAATTGTGCAGTATGTCATATGACTGGAGCCAGATAACCCAAAAAACAACTGCCGGACCAATTCTCAGGTAACCATTGATATGCTTTTTTCCCACAAACAAAATAACAATATTCTACTTTACTACTGATGCAGGTTAACTCTGCATGTAACATTTTCCTGTCTATAACAGAGGACTGTTTATACAATTCAGGATGTTTCTGCACATCTTTCCACATTGTTCTCATGAAGCTTCAATACAAATCATGAATGGTGCTACAACTAGTACTGTGATCTTTGGCTGTTATATGACATTTGTAAGACACAGTTATGTTACAATTACTCCCACCAACTTGAACTGTATCATGTTTATGAAAACAAACAATTCCTTTTTGTGTAACAGGTAAGTACAGTGCCACTTTGTCCTGTGATCTCACAGAACCTGTATCAAAGTGTAAATATTCACAAGTCTCAATCTATCCCCAAGGGGACAACATACATCGGAAGTCCTCCATATGATGTAGGTATGGCAGTACAAACACAGCAATTTGAAATGTTCATAGTCTGTACATGCACACGCGTCATGCCTAGGTATGTGTTGAAGTTTGGATGCCACTCTGTGGCCAGTTCATCACGTATCACTATTTGTATCTGTGTAGTTATATGCAGGTAAGGTCCCAGCAAATGTGAAGTCAACACAAAAATGGTTAATAGGTGTATGATCAGTAGGACAGTAAACCAAATGTCTTTGGGGTTGCTTTGTATTGTTATACAGTCTGGCCCGGGTGATTCTGTCTCTATGGTATATCAGCTACAACATGTAAATCAGACTTGATATCCTTTACCGGTTTGAAAAAGGTGAGGTGAACCCAGGACGACCTCTCCGCAAACTTTACTGCAGTAGGCGTTGCCAACAGTACCTGGTACAGACCTTCCCACGTTGGACTCGGCAAGTTACTTTTTTGGATAACAGTGAAATACACACAGGATACTGGAGTCAGCTATGCGTCCAGCTTCACTTGCTCTTTATCTGTAAAAGAGTTTAACTGCAAAACAGTGTTATTGGTTAACAGTCCTCTCATGTCACTTGCTAATGAGCCATCGACCTCCAGCTCTGCAGGCATGACAGCTTTCCACTGTGGCACATGATATGCCATTCCAAATACTACTTCGAAGGGGGTCAAACACTTTACATTTGCTACTGTTGTCATGCTCAGCAATGCTAGAGGTAGACAGCAAATGCAACTCATCTGGGTGTCACCCATCAACCTCCTCAACTTATTTATCGGGATCCCATTGTACCTCGCCACCAGTCATGCTGACTGTGGGTTGTACATGCAATGTTTATTCATGGAAATACCAAATAATCCCCCAGGTTGCTGGATTGTCTGGTTCACAAAATGTGTTCTATTGTCACTGTAGCTTCTTTACAGTATGCCAGATCTAGGGATACTTTAGTTTACTGGGACCTTTGCCACTGCTGCTGCATCCGGATTCCTGGTTGGGAATGCTTCTACCCATTTTGATAATATATCTATAATCACTAAACAGTATTTCTTCCCTTCACATTTATTCAGCTGTATAAACCCCATACAAATAGTACGGAACGGTTATGGTGGTGTAGGTAAACCCACTCCCTTCAGTTTAAATGCCTCCTGTGCATGATGTTTACTGCAAATATGACACGCTGCTCATGATGTTTGTATGTGGTTCCTAATTCCGTATGTTAGGAATATTCTGTTAACCAACTGTACCATCCCCCCTGTTGACACATGGCTCTACCCATGGCTCAACAAAGCCGCATATCTGAATACATTAGACGTTAATATTGGCTTTCTCACTGTGGATATGTACAGTCCGTCTTCAAGGATTGCTCCTCGTCATACCCACGTTTGCTTTTCTGCTTTCGTAGTTGATGTTTGCATTGTTTGTAACATTTCTACATCTAGAATGTCTGAGGATTGTCATTCCTCATTCAAAAAGACACTTTCCAACTGTGAGGCTGCTTGTTTTGCAGCTGCATCAGCTCGTGCCTTACCTTTCCTACTGTTATCCTGTTGCTTTGTATGAGCTGCACATTTACAATTAGCTACTTTAGTGGGTAACTGAATGGAATCTAATGCATTCAAGATCAATTGCGCATGATTAATCGGTTTACCGGTGGATGTTATCATTCCCCTATTCTTCCACTGCTGCTCATAAACATGCACTGTAGAGACAACATACTGACTATCGGTATAAATGTCCACACATCAGTTTTTCACTAGAGTACAAGCACCTGTTAAAGCTATCGATTCTGCTGCTTGAGCAGGCACGTTATGCTGCAGGGGTTGGGCTTCTACAATCTCATTATCAATAACTACTGCATAACCTACTTGATTCTTTCCTGTAGGACTCTTTCTACATGATCCGTACACATAAACTGTCACCTCTGCATCATCTAAGAGTATATCAGTGATATCCTGTCTGTGTGGAGTTATTTCCTCCATTTCATATAGGCAACTGTGTGGTGTGCCATACACAGGTGTCGGACGTGACATTGATAGGTTTAATGTTGTACAACGTTCAGTCACCATATGAGGTTGACTCAGGGGTATGGTCAAACAAGAAAGATGTCTAGCACGGGTCAGGAATGCTATTTTCTCTTGCAGCAGAATGATCGCAACTGCATGAGACACTCTCACAGTGAGAGGGTGGAATAATAACATTGAGGCCGAGGCCTGTACTGCCATGGGTGCTGCAACAACTGCCTGTACACAATGTGGCACTGACCATGCCACAGTGTCCAACTGCAATGAGTAGTAAGCTATGGGGCGTTGCTTACTTCCATGCTGTTGCGTCACGACTGACGTCATATATCCCTGCTTACAATCTACAGTCTGACAACATCTGTTATGATTATTCAGGAGACCTAAAACAGATGTTGAAGCTATCAATCGTTTTAGTCTGCAGAAAGCTGTTTCTGCTACTGGAATCCAGTGTAGTATATGTTGTGCTGCCATAGGTGTATTAAAGATTAAAGCAGACAATAGAGCAGATTCCAAAGCATTGTTTGGTAACCAGCTTCGACAAAAGTTAGTCGGCCCAGGAAGGACATCATTCCCTTCTTGGTAGTTGGCTTGGGTGCTTGTGAAATTGCTGCGTTCCTATCATCCTGTAATGTTCTCCCCTCCTTGGATACCACAAATCCCAGGTACTTGACCTGTATTCTCTGTAGTTGCAATTTATGCTTGCTTAATTTATGTCCCTGTTCTGCTGAATATTTCAATAATGCTATTGTATCTTCCCTACATTGCTGCTGGGTAGGGGCCGCAAGCAGAATATCATCCACATAAAGTAGAACTTGACTGGCCCCGGGTGGAGTAAACACCGGAATGTTGCTAGCCATCTCCTGTGCGAATATCGTTGTACTTTCACAGTATCTCTGCGATAGCCGGGTATGGCTGTATCTGTTACCCTGAATGTAAATGCAAAACAATACGGACTATCTGGATGTATAGGTATTGAAAAGGAAGCATAGCTTATATGTACCACGGTAAGATACTTCTGTGGCAGGTTCATAACATTCAATATAGTGTGTGGGTCTGGCACCATCGGTACCCTAGGTATTATTACATGATTTACAGCTTGTAAATCCTGTACCATCCGCCATTCCCCCTTTGCTTTTCTATCAGAAGATACAGGGGTATTGCATGGTGAATAGTGATTACTTTGTAGATGGGGAATTCCCTCTGTGACTTTCCAGATATCTTCTGGTGTCCACGGTCTATACACTAAGGGAGTTGGGTCCTGGCCTTCCTGTCCTGCATGAGGATTCGGTACTTCAATTAATTGACAGATATCCTCACTCTGTTCTACTGACTCTCTTCTTACTTGAGTGTCCCTAGGTATTTTACGAGTTCAGGATGTCGTTTCAATAGCTTCTCTTACATTTGGTCGTTGTGATACCTCTGTTGCCACAGGATAACGTGGGGGGGACTAGCCTGCCCTCCCGCTTCATATCCTGGATGTGGTATCGGAGGTGGTAGAGGGGGGGGGGCTGTCGCTACTACTGTATTATTATCTTCTTTGTGTATGTATGATGCTTTCGCATTTCTAGTGTTCTGTTCCCTTCGGTTCACTACCTCAATCCACCTATGTGCTTGACGGATACCCAATTATCGCTGTTTTTTCACCTGAACATCTTAGGGTTGCCACCTTTTCAAATGCACAAAGTGGGACATTAGTGTTAGGAACGTGTCATTTTGCAGGGCAAAACATACCCACGGCCAGTACAAAGGACAGCAATTCACTTTTTGCCAGGAGAGCAACCTATTCTTGTAGCATTTGAGTTGCTTATTCTGTTTATTATGATATTTTGGTGTTTCAGATACAAAATAACTGTTTCATGCTACCATTAAAGAAGATATATGAAATATTTTTGTCCTAAGATATCAGGACATTTGCCATTTGTTCAGTTTGTTTGCAGGACACAACTGGCCAAAGAGGGACTGTCCTCACAAAGTGGGACAGGTGGTTACCCTAGAACATCTGCATCACATTTTCAGTGATTCCAATGTTTCAGTAACGATATTTTGTCTAATATACCATCAATGTCATATTTATTACCCCATTTTGCAGAATATCTCACATTATGTGCTCTCTGCAATTGCATATACTTCACATCACCCGTCAAACGCGGATCACACGATCTGTTTGTGCACTAATCTCCCATA
Organism: Protopterus annectens; assembly: GCF_019279795.1. NCBI lineage: Eukaryota > Metazoa > Chordata > Ceratodontiformes > Protopteridae > Protopterus > Protopterus annectens. Next base: position 78,113,153 of record NC_056746.1, read on the forward strand.
TCCTCTACACGACTGTTACGTAACTCTTCTCTCGTACCACGTGGTATCTCCTTCCCTGTATCCACTGTAGTGTCTACAATGACTATTTAGTCTACTCTGTGTTGCCCTGATCTATGTCCAAATTTAAAACTACTTGGATTGGTCTTCGACCTGCTATCACAACTGTTAACAGAAACACAATGTAGTCTGGTCCCTGATCTACAATAGAGACAAAGAGGCAAACCCTCCTTACCTGAGCCTCCTGTTTATGACTGCACGCTTTCTTCTTGGGATCCAGTTTTCCGCTTTTCAGCCACAGATCAGACAGTGGACAGCCTCTTTACACACAACAATTCAGTCGGAGGTCTTTTCACTCAAGAAGAACCATTTAGGCAAATTCTCCTGCAGATGTCTAACCACCCATGCACTCTGACCTGTAGCTTACCAAGGGAATTCCCAGTAAGAAGGACCACAATGTCAAATAAGTTGTTAAAACCAGACTGTAGAAATCAGTAGGCTTTTCTAAGTGACAGTCAATAACACAGGAAGCTCGGGTTCACAACGTTTTAGTAGTGTACACAGGCAGGCAGAAAAATATACAGTCCAAGTATGAGTGTTTTGTCTGACTCTATACAGTAAGCAATTTCTTTATATAGTGTTTACAATCAGCTTTTGCCCACCTTACTGACGTGGTCAGTCACAGGGCATTTCCATCACTATGGTCCGCAATATTCTATACATATGAGGGTGCTGAGGTCATGCTTTTAAAATGTTTTCCCATGAGAATAACACAGCCTTGAAAGGCACCTGGTCAATTACAGTGTCCTTCTGTAATTGTAGCTGTTTCAAGGACCCTGGACTGTTCCGATACAATAGTCAGTTCATTTCTTAATACATTCCTTTGTCTCTCTGGTAAGGAGTTGTACTCTATCTTCGATAGAGCTCACAAGGCCATCCTCCTCAGGGGAAGGGCGGATGTTATACATGTACATACATTTATTTTTCTGTAACCCAGCAGATAATTAATGCTGAGAGACATAAGCCTGCTGAACTGGTTACTGCAAGAGTCAGAGTTCGATCACACTGCAGCTAAGCTTCACCAATTACATGCATGATCATTTCTACTGCCATATTGTACAGTACAATTCAATGCATTATATAGTATTTTGCTTCTAAACTGGCACTTCATATGTGTTTCTATATATATTTTTCTAACAACATCCATCCGGCCATATGCATGTTGTTCCGTCCTTTACCTTGACCGTGTGTATTTGGCCGTCCGGCAACGCTACTCTCCACATGTGATGTCCCACCTTCCCCTTCTGTGCCTGTGGCACCCTGTTAGGACGTCCTGTTTGGTAGGCACATGTTCCGCTATATGTGTTTGACTTCTCTGCATAGCTAATCATCGATGCGGTGGTTCAACAACCCGACTTGTCCACATGTGTACAGTTATGTGCACCGTGGTGTGTGCAAACCTATGTTTTGGACGGGTACATACCACATGCGGGATGTACACATTCTGCAGACACATTCACATGCAGCCATTTCCATATCTGTACCTGAGGTGGGTTGGTGACATGTGGGGTACATATTTTCCCGTGTGGCACTGCTTAAAACAATACTTCTTACCACATTTCAGGTATGCCCATTGTGTGTAGGTGTGTAGCTGCACAAGGATGCTAGCTGGTTTGGGTGCACAGGCGTACATGGGTGGGACTTACATGCTACAATGGGGCTATTGTGTATTACATCTGCATGCATGGGTTCTGCTTCTGGATATTACACTTAGACATACGCCGTCCTGTGTATGCGACACACACGTTGCTGGGTGTGGGACATGTTGCTATGCACATGTTTGCCTGTGTTTAGGGTATCTTGGTTCCTTCCTGTTGTTATGTCGACACAGCTACCCGGCTGTGTACTCTCACTACTGCCTGTGACCATTATGGTTGACATCTTTTCCAATGCCCATAGTGGGACATCTTTTGTGGAAACATCGGATTTTGCAGGACAACACATACCCACAGCAAGTGGAGTTGACAGAACTTCACTTGTTTGCCATAATATATGCTTATTCTGGTAGCATTTGGGTTCCTTATTCAGTTTCTTATGCCATGTATGTGTTTCATATACAAAATATATGTTTTATGCTACTATTACAGGTATATTGAGGGAATATTTTTGGCTGGAAATCTCAGGTCATTTGCCATTTTTCGATTTTTGGCGGGACACAACTGTCCAATGAGGGACTGTCCATAGCAAAGTGGGACAGCTGGTAACCCTGGTGACCATGCCCATGTCGCTACTGGGGTTGCCACCTTTTCCAATGGCCAAGGTGGGACATTTTCGGGACTCACATCAGATTTTATAGGCCTACACATACCCATGGTCACTATATAGCATAGAACTTCACTTGTTTGCCTAAATAAAAGCTTATTGTTGTAGCAGTTTGGTTGCTTATTCTGTTTCTTGTGACATTTAGGTATTTTAGTTACGGAAATGACCATTTCATGCAACCATTACATTAAATATGGGATATAATTATGTCCTATAATCTTAGCACATTTGCCGATTTTAATATTTTTTATCGGGACACAACTGCCCATAGAGGGACTGCCCCTCGCAAAGTGGGACAGGTGGTAACCTTAGTCGCTACTCCTATGTCGGTGCGGCGCGCTGACATGCTGCGGTACACCTTCTCTGGGTATGCCCACTGACGGTGCATTGCGGGACGAACACGGTGTTACGCATATCCTTTGTTCCTTGGACGGGTACACTTAGGGCTTCGTGGGTTGTGTTTGCTTCTCCGTTTTGTTGGGACGGGTACTATGTTGCATACTCTATGTGTGTTTCATTCTGCATGGGCCCTGGCTGCTGCCATTACTGTTATGGGCGGACCGTGGCAATCAGCACATTAGGTTGCTCATCGCCTGCCGGCTTAGCCACGCCTCCGGACGCATCCTACTTGGGCTCGCTCACGTACACTATGCACGTGTCTGTGGTTGCTGCGTGCTCTCATTACTATGCATATGGCGCTACTATGCCGACTATTCACTGCACCGCCGGCGCAGGCCTTACACCGGCCTTGCGCCGAGCTTCATGAATCCCGGGGATTGTCTTCATTTTCTTGACTGTGAAAAGTACAGGTAGTGACAGAACTAGTCGGGGGGTGTTACTAAAAACAGAGAAATTTTTGTGAGCATCTCTGAAGAGGTAATGCACTTGCTTTTAGTGCTGGATTGCCAGAAGGATGTGGGTTTTATTCTTACTGAAGTGGACTGGATTGCTGACACAGCAGTGTAGCATTAAGGAATGCTGCACTCCTGGGTGTGTCATCCTTCAGATGATACATTAAAGCAAGGTCCTCTCTGCCTGACTTGGTGATAGTTCAGGTGGATATTAACGCATACACACACACACACACACACACACACACACACACACACACACACACACACACACACATATATATATATATATATATATATATATATATATATATATATATACATACATACATAAATCTAAAGAAATCACACCCCTTCCATTCTATATACATTTCTGCAATATTTACATTTACAGTACTTAGAGCACTTATAATATTTTCAATATTTCACTTCTTTAGTTTCACAGATTTAAACATCTGTTATTTTATCACCCATCCTTTTCTCTACAACCATCTTTTTCTTCCAACAAACACATTTTAAACATTTCCATTTTTATTACAAAGTAATTCATCATATCTTTCTCACAGCAACAATGTTGTTACCATCAGTATCATATTCCATCTAACTTCACATTTTTTGTTTTTGTTTTTCATATTTCCATAAAATATTGCATCTGTGTTTTTATTTTGAAAACCTTACTTCCTGTAGTCATTTTTAAAACTTTTCCAAAAGTCTTCATTATTTTTGCAAACCCCCCAAAAAATTAAAGATTAGTCATTTCTTCTTCATTATAATCTTTACATTCTCTCTCCTCCACTGCTTTATATTTCATACTATTATTTTATAGGCAACTTATCTAATAATAACTTTTAGAAAAACATCACAAGCTTCATAAAATTCAAATCTTTCCTTTCTGTTTTCACTGCATTTTTAAATTCATCCTGTTGATCTTTCCATGAATATATATGTGACACCCGTGCACTGGCCCAGTAATCAAGTAGCCTCGATCCTCACCACTAGCACCAGTGAGGGGCGTCCACATTGGGAGGATAACAAGCACACACACAGTAAATTACAATTTTCCTTTAAGAGCACACAGAGATCACAGTTAGTCTGGGGCTGGTTTCTCCCTTTCTCCCCAGATCCCCAATAAGACTCTCCACTCTTCAGCTATAGGGGTATGATCTCAGCAGAGTAGTCAAGACAAAACCTCCAGTTCCCTCTCTGTCCAACCAGTGCTTCGTGTCCCTGCCCAAGTAGCTGACACACGCACACACTTTGAGTTTTGATTTATATACAAACACACAGACACTCCTTGCGAAGGCTGACACAGGTTCACTAGCTATGCCGCCTTCTGCCCAGGCTATAAGGTAGTAATCACTGCCAACAACTACTCTTATCAGCTACTGTAAAGGCTCTTACCAAAGGGTGTCCAATTCTAGTGTGCAATGTTATTGTTATCCAATTAGTAAGTGTGACTAAGACTTGAAAGCTATGTAGGAGTGGCCTATGCAGTATCACTAAATACATCCAAGTACGCTAAGAGCTTAAATTATTGCTACACAAAACAGCCACAGTTAATGGGTTTAAATATATTTAATAATAAATAATAAAAACACAAGACAATACTTGTTAATGCAACACAATGACATTAGAGATTTCAGAAATCAAAGGAAATACTTTAAAACAACATTGTAGAATAGTCTCACATAAATATAAAAAACAGCTAGACAAATCTTACCATTTCTATCTCTCTCTAAGAGAAATCACAGTTGTAAATATTGTACAGAGCAAGGCACAGTGCTGGTGAGTTGTTAACAGGTCTGAAGATGAATACAAAATGCTCTTCTTAGTTTCTGAGATAGCCCTTAAATTGATAATACACATTACTGCTGAGTCATTTCAGATTACATCATTCTTGACACTTTAAGTGCCCTAGGCTCACAGAACTAAAAATGTTAATATTACTTTGTAATCTGCACCTTCCAGGAATCTACAGCAATAAAAGACACTTTACATGTGAAACCTAGTAGATATCTCTGTCTTAGGACAATTGAAACAATTTCCTAACCCAGACATCCTGTCTCCAAGCTTGAGATCATACACAGTTGTAAAATTCTTTATTTATCAGCTTTCTTCCATCAGGGTGCATTGAGGTTACATTTTTGAAGCTCAACACATAACACAGTTTTCTTTACATTTGTGAAACAAGCCTGTGGATCATATTATTTACCATGACATAGAATTATTTACAAAATTCTATCTTGCTGGGCTGGCAGCCTCTCAGTTTATCACAATATATATAAAATATTTCTACTTTATCATGTTATATCATTACTTCCTATTTTTTTAACTTCATCAGTCTTAATGTTCCTTAACTTCATCTGGCAATCATATTTTTTATCATCTCATTTTTAGTCCTTTTCTTTCTCTTTTTAGGTTTTCAGTCTCTCCATTTTTCACATACAGTATTTTCTGTATCAAGAAACCTCCCTTCTTCTTCATAATTTTAATATCTAAAAAATGGTGTATAGATGCCAAATATACAGTTATATTTTTATATTAAAATCTCCTTCTTTCTTACTAGACACAGTAAAATCATAAAAATCTTTCTGACCCCTCCCCCCCTTAGATCTATTGTAGACACAAAAAGGTCAAAAACACATACTATTGCCAAGTATATTGACCACTTAGTTAAAGATTCGCTAGCTGCCATTTCACAAAAATGCAAAGATTCATGACATTTCCTAGAAAAAATTGATACCTTCCCCTTTGATGAGAATTGCATTTTTGTTACTATAGATGTTAAAATTCTTTTTTCTGTCATTCTTCATGGGGAGCGATTATTGTGGTTTGAAGAAGTGTTGCAGGATCTGAACATTATGGAATCTGATAATATTAGTAAGATTGATTCACACATGGAGTTACTAGTCATGAATAATTGTCTGCTTTTTGATGGTCAATATTTTAGGCAAGTTACTGGTATGGCAATGGGGCGGCTTGTGACCCCAGTTATGCTAATTTGGTCATGGCCCTTTGGGAGGTGAATTACATTTTCAACAGTGTTTTCAGTCAATGCTGGGCCTTGATTTTTGGACAATATTTTTATTTTATGGACCGATTCTGAAAAGAGATTGGTAGAATTTTTTAATTACATTAATATTGTTCCTTTTTTAAAAAAAATCATGGTTCTATAATAGGGACAAAATGTGTTTTGTAGATGTTGAATTAAGCAAAGACCATGAACATGAGGCCTTTTTTGCTAACATTTATCATAAACCGACTTTTTCTAATACTTATTTGCATTTCTCGACCTGGCACCCTTTGCATCAGAAAAAGGTAGTGGTGAAGAGGCAGCTTGTGAGAATGGCCAGGATAATTACAGACGTAAAAACCTTTACAGAGGAGAGTGACAATATCCAGAGCATGTTTATTAGGAGAGATTATCCTTTTTCCTTTTTGGAACCAATGAAACAGGAGGTCATTACAAAAAGACAATCAGGGTTTTACAAATTTATTTTATTTTATTTTTATTTTACATTTGTTGACCAGGATAGTCCGACTGGATGCATGTCCATTTTCAGCGGAGGCCCAGGGAGAAAAGCTCCAAGGGTAAGCAGATACAGCATTACATAATACCAGCATTACATATTACAAACAGACTATTTACAGAGATTACATAAGTAAGCAAGTTAGTTCCACAGGTTACAGTTAATCCTGAGCACAAGTCAGGATTAAATTAAATTACACAGTAAACTGGTTAACAGATTTTTACACATTCTAGAGAGAGTTAGCCAGGCTTGATACATTGACATAGCCAGTTAAGTGACAAATGTTGTTTGAGTCTAGTTTTAAATTGACCTAAGGTGGCAAGTAAGGTAATATCAGCTGGAAGAGAGTTCCAGGATCTACTTACAGAGTTTGCAAAGAGAGAATCACCGGCTGTGTTATTAATTTTGCTAGTTTGAATTAGTAGTTTGTTAGAGGATCGAAGCGGTGTAGGATTGTTATAGGGGGTGATAATATTTTTAAGTGCAGGAGTATTGTCCGGATTATAGAGGATTTTATAGGCCATAATCAGTTGGTTATACTGGATTAGGCTGGGTAGTTCAAGCCACCCAAGCTGATTTAGATTGATGCAATGATGTGTCCTAAAAGGCAGCCCAGTGGCAAACCTGGCAATGTGGTTGTAGCAAATTGAGAGTTTGTTAAGGACAGTCTTGTTTAAATTTGAGAGTAGAGGGGATGCATACAGAAGGGTTGAAAGAAGGTGAGAGCGAGCTATGGCAATTTTAGTTGAAGGAGTTAGGAAGGCTTTTATTCTGTAAAGTGACCCTAGTTTTTTATTGATGGTTTTGATAGTTTGGTTAACATGTAGGTCAAATTTTAGATTATTGTCTATGATGACACCTAATAGTTTTGTAGATGGATCAGGGGAGATTATTGTGCCATCATTTCATTTTATAGTAAAGGTGAAAGTGGTAGACCTATGTGTTGGTGAAAATAACAGCATTTTAGTTTTTTGGGGATTTAGGATCAGACGATGTTCAGAAAGCCAGTTTTCTATTGTATTAAAGGTGGTCTGGGTAGCTGACCATAACTCTACTGGAGATGTGGCTGAGCAAATCAGAGTAGAGTCATCAGCATATTGGATACAGCTGACTTAGGATGACAGTATAAAGGTCATTAATGAAGATGGAGAACAGCAAGGGCCCTAGTATAGAGCCTTGTGGTACTCCAAGGGTGTTAGGTAGAAGGTTAGAGAGTTTGTTCTGCCAGAGGACAGCCTGCTGTCGACCATTCTGGTAGGATTGAAACCACTGGAGGGCTCCAGTATCTAGACAGAATGTTTGCAGGGTGTGGATTAAAAGTTGGTGATCAACCATATCGAATGCCTTGGAAAGATCCAAAAAGAGGGCTGAGGATATATAATTATTGTTGTGATTATGGTTTATGGTGTTGGTAAAGGCTAGGAGGGCTGAAGTAGTGCTGTGATGAGGACGGAAGCCATGCTGAGTGTCTGCCATAAAGTGATTCTGGATTAGGTGGTGCATGAGTTGTCTATGAATACATTTTTCCATAATCTTTGCAAGTGGAGAGAGTATAGCTATTGGCCTATAATTGGAGAATTCAGAAGCGCTGCCTCCTTTGTGAAGTGGGATTACATAGGATATTTTCTAGCTGGTGGGAATTTTAGCTTCTACTATGGTTCGATTGATTAGTATTGCGATGGGGTAAGCAATAGCATCAGCTGATTTTTGTAGGTACTTGGCAGGGAGTTGATCAGCAGAAAGTGTAGTGGGTTTTAATTTTTTGATCAAGGTACGAATAAGTGAAGTGGTGACTGGTTGGAAGCTGAACGCGAGTAGGTTTCTAGGGGTGCTACTTTCAGGACCAGGGGAGCTAGGAGGTAGTTGGCTAGCTAGGGCTTGAATTGTCTCAGTAAAGAATTGGTTAAAACTATCAGAAACATCTTCAGGGGTTTTATCAATAGTAGCAGCAGGGATTGGGGTTGAAGTTTGTCCAGGATGTAGTAGATTATTTAAACCTGCCCAAGACTTCTGAGTGTTATTTTGATTTACTGTCTGTAAATTACAGTAGTATTGTTTTTTGTCTTGTAAAATTGATTTTTTGGTTTCATTCCTGGATTGCCTGTATTTAATGTGATCTTGAGGGTCTTTAGAAGAACGCCATAAAGCCTATGCTTTGTTTCTAAGGGTAATTTTGAGTTTAGACTCCATAGAAAGCCATGGTGCAGTTTTTGCCTTGGTTCTCTTTGAACGAACAGGTGCATGCAAATCAAGGATCTCAAGGAATTTGTTGCTAAAGTATGCTACTGCTTCCTCTAAGGGGAGGTGTTTTAGAATAGACCAATTACCTGAGTTTAGTTCTTGTTGGAATTTGGCAGGGTCAAAGTTTTTATTGTTTCTAACCTTTCTGAGTAAGGGTTGTTGGGAATTAATGGTTTTGTGCTTAATTACATATGTGAGAAGGTGATCGCTTAGGCCATTAAGGAGGGTACCAGAGGTGTACAGTTGGGGGTGACTGTTTATGAGTACCCAGTCAAGTATACTTTCTTTTTGGTTGGGTTTACCTATCCTGGTAGGGGTGGATATGATTTGTGTAAATGCATGCAGGTTAATATGGGTGGTTGGGGATTCTGAGGAACAGGTGCCCCAGTCTATGTTAAAGTCTCCAAGTAGTAGGGTTTCTTGGGGTAGTGACATGATAGCCAGTGCAGGATATCTTCAAATGTAGATATATTGTTACCTGGGGGAATGTACATACAGATTATATTAATGCATTTATTTTTATTAAGTTGCAATTTGGTGGCAAGACTTTCTGAGTTATTAATCTGAGGAGGTTGTATTACATCTATGGTGACATTCAACTCAGATTTATAGAGTACAGCTACCCCACCCCCCCTTCCTTGAAGCACGATCCAGCCTGTGTATGTTGTACCCAGGTGGTAACACTTCATTGTCTTTAGTATTAGGTTTTAACCAGGTTTCAGATAAACAGAGAATCTCAGGGGAGTGGACATCCAGAAGTGCATGCAATTCATGTACCTTCTTATTAATGCTTCTAATATTGAGATGACAGACTAGGAGAGAGTTAGTTGGCATATTAATTGTAGGTTTGTAGCTTAGATTGCAAGTAGAGGGGGTATGTGTATCTAAAGTGAGTGGGCCAGGGTTGGGGCGAATATCACCACCAAGTATTAGGTTGAGTCTATACTTGGTGATGAACTTCAGGAATTTGTTTATTAGTTTGTGGTAGTGTTTGGATCTAGAGCTAATGTGCCTGGGGTTGAGATGTTGATAGACTGAACAAGATGTTGGATAGGATCTGGTACTGTAAGTATGGTTAAAGGTGGAAGGATTTACAGCTGGGGTGATAGTATGGCCTTTTGGGACCTGAAATCCCGTGAGAAACTGGTTTTCATACAAGGTAAGGAGGTATGGTGTGAACAAGAGGGGTAGTAAAGAGGAGTATATCATTATCTGTGATTCAGCTAGTGAGTTAAGGAACTGTTTTACCTGGTGATGCAACACCAGAAGATTGAGTGGTGAGGTAAAGGTACTGGAAGGGGGATGGGAGAATGCCAGATGAAAGCTAATAGGTGCTATTAAAATGTAGGTAGTAGAATGGGGGTGGGTGGAATTATACCAGATGAAAGCAGATAGGATCTAGAAAGTGGGGCAGTGGCTATAGTACTATAAATTTAGAGGTACTGGGGGCGAGAGGGAATTGGGGCCAGGGAGGGGAGTGAAGAGAGCCCGAGCATAGTGAGGGCGAACGTAGCAGGGCCATTGCAGTTTACAAGGTTTCCTAAGGTGTCCTAAATCTATAAGGTAAGTATTACAGCTCTTAATGTAAGAGTCAAATTTACTTCAGTTACAGGGGAAGGAGGCAACCACTCAAGTAGAAACAAAGAGCCCTATGGCTGACCAATATGGTGACCTGCTTAATTACAAAGCACTGTAAGTGAAAGCTTAACAAATGCTTTTTGTGTGTGCAACCTACTCTGTTTAAATGTTGAGAGAAACTGATTGCAGTCCTGTAGACACCGTTTTGTAGGGAACTGTAGAGTTCAATCTGTTTAAATGTTGAGAGAAACTGATTGTAGTCCTGTAGACACCGTTTTGTAGGGAACTGTAGAGTTCAATCTGTTTAAATGTTGAGAGAAACTGATTGCAGTCCTGTAGACACTGTTTTGTAGGGAACTGTAGAGTTCAATCTGTTTAAATGTTGAGAGAAACTGATTGCAGTCCTGTAGACACCGAATCAGTTTCAAATGATTCAAATGCATTCAAGGTGGGACAAATGCCCCAGTGTTAATGTCCACTGACAATAATGTTGATACAGCCAACAGCAGTGGAGGGAACCTTTTGAATCAATAGCACAGGTGTTTTATTACTGCTTACAATTTGGACAGCAAGGGTATTTTTAATTGCCTTAAAAAGAATTGGATATTTTTTTCTGCTGATTATGATCTTCTTAATAAAATTGGAGATTGACCATATGTTGTTTATAACAAGGATACAGCTTTCAAAAAATTACTGGAGAAAAATGCTATTTTGCACAGTGGAAAAAAAGACACGATAAAATGTAGGAGGTGCTCACATTGCCCCAACATAGTAGTGGGAAAGCAAGTTATGGTCAGAGGTAGCGCCTATTCTATAAAAGGACATTTTTCATGTGATTCTAAACAGGTCATCTGTCTGGCCTGTTGTAACACATGCTCCGCATTTTATGTGGGCAAAACCTCTAGGAGATTAAATGAGAGAATTTATGAACACCTACTTGACATTAAAAAATGCAAGAATACAAATGCCTTATATAGGACCATTGCACAATTTCCAACACATTTTTTCAAGTTTACTATTCTTAAAAGGGTATTTTTTGATCCTAAGGGTTATTTGGTCAATGAGCACCTAGATAAAAATGAATTAAAATAGCAAGTATTACTAGATGCCACACATTCACCAAGCTTGAATCATGTCTGTTCCACTGTTGCTGTATTAAAACTTAAGAGACTGGAACTGTAATCTTCCAAAAAAAATGTGGTTTGTCTCTTTGAAAATTCTAAGCCTTAAAATTGTACTGAAATAGTAATATGATCTTATTGGTTTTAACCTTTTTGTAGGTGTGGTTTTACCCTTACATATGTAGTATGTATTTCATATTATTTGTTCTGATGAAGTTCCTAATGTCAGGAACAAAAGCGATCAACTAATTTTATATTATCTACATCTGAATTAAAAATTTGGTCAAACACAACTGGATTCTCTTTGTTGTTACATGTTGTCCTATTGACTTCACTGCATGGAATTCATCTGTGTTTATGGAGTTTGTGACTATTCCAAGAGTTGCTTGTTTTTTTGTTACATGGATGGGGAGCCTGTTCCAGAGATGGAATAGTCTCTGGAATACATACCTGTCTATCCAGCAGGTCCTATTTATATCACAGGGAAGGTTTAAGTCTTTTGAATGGGTAATTTTGGTGCTGCCTGGTTTGTGGATATGCAGAATGTCCATCAGGGAGGGTTTTGATGATGCCCCCCTCAACAGCCTGTAGGGGACAGAATACAGGGAGTGGGCCTCAAGGTGGTCTGCAGAGGACATGTTACTTATGCCATTTATTATTTTAACAAAGAAGCCTGTGGATGTTCCAATTGTTGTTTGTGCCTGGTTAGGTACATACCAAAGAAGACATTGTACTCAATGATAGGTCTTATGAATGCTGAATATAATGAAACAATGACCTCCTTGGACCTAGATGACATACCATTGTTTATAAGTTGCACAACACAGAATGATTTCCTTACTACTGTAGATACATGATGGTCAAAGGCTAGATTGCTTTCTGTGAGTGTCCCCAAATCCATGAATACTGGGCTGACTCTTAATGGTGTGCCATCACTATGATAGTTACCAAGGGTAGATGACTTCCTGAAGGATACTATTATGCATTTCTTGACATTTAGTTTTAGTCCATGGCTCTGACACAAGTTATTTGTCTGTGTCAGTGTTTCCTGGAGAACATTAGTGTCAGTGGGGGTTTCTATGACTGCTCTTAATTTGCAATCATCTGCAAATTTGGTATCCCAAAGGCCCTTGACATTAGTCTTGACTTCAGAGAAGTACATGCCAAAAAGGACCAGTCCCAAAACCGATCCCTGAGGAGCTCTACTTGTGAGAAGCCTCTTTATAAAGGTGAACTCCCCAATTCGGGTCCTGTCTGTGAGCCAACTGGCTATGCACTGGGTGACATAAGGGTTTATGCCTAACATGTTGACTTTGTCAACAATGCTGATGTGGGTATTATGTGAAATGCCTTGGCCAGGTCAAGGTAGGAAATGTGAACCATTTTGTCCTCATCCATTGCTTTGGTGACCTCCTCAAAGAAGTCCACGAGGCTGAGCAGGTATGACCTGCCCTTGATAAAACCAAATTGGGTTGGGTCCAGTGTCTGAAAGTTTGCTATGGCATTATTGAACATTTCCATGATAATACTTTCCATGGCTTTGCATATGAGACTAGTGAGACTTATGGGTCTGTAGTTTCCAGGCTCTGTAGATGGCTCACATTTATGGTGTTGGGTTGGATGCTGAGTGCTCACAGTAAGCTGAACTACATGTTATGGCTTTCCTGGATCATAGAGGGGGATCTAAAATTTGCAATTAAGGGACATGGGATTTTGTCTGTGGTGATTTGAATTTGGTCCTGCTTGATCAGCCTTGAGGTATATTTATTTTTGATGTAAATCAAAACACCTTCACCTTTAGTCGCTGTCTGTGAAGCAGCTAGTCTAAATGTGTGGAAGGCATTATATCTTTGCACTGTCAGTGTACACTACATGGCTTTAAGCCATGTCTCACTGACCTCACAGACATCAGCATTCTCAAGGGTGAGAAGAGCTTGTAGGGTGTGGAGTTTCTTGTTTAGACTCCTAGCATTGAGCAGGAACACATTTAGATTTCCTTGGTTTTGATTTGCTATGTCAGAAATGCTTTCAGTTTGGCATTGCCTAAAAAAGGCACTATGTGGGAGGAGAATGTTTTAGCTAATATTCGAAAGCCTAGAGGACAGAGGTGCAGACCATCACTGGAAAGCAGTGTGGTCTGTTGACTATCTTCTTACATGCTGACAAATATTGCACCCCCTTAGAATGACAGCAGAAACTAAGCCAATAATTAAAGTCAGTCATCTTCTGTTCATATTGTGGCATCATCTTTGGAGAAGGAAAAATGCTGCTCAATGCTAGGCTCATACCAGCCTTGGACACATATTCCAAGAGCACCGTGATGTCTCTTTTCATATAATTTAGGAAGGTATGTCTTACTTGATTTACACCCACATAGAATATGACTGAGTCATACTGGTACTTGTGGTCCAATGATCTGAGTGTGTATATAATGTGGTGGATCCTGGCCCCAGGTAATTAACTAACAGTGACTTTCTCCATACTCAGCCTAATGAGAGGGACAACTGTGTGTCTCACAATAGAGTCTCCAAGGACCAGTATGTTGGATTGTGTGGTGGTTTATTTTATGGACGTAGAAGTTCAATGAGATATGGCTGTATGTGTTGATGTGGGTGACATTTTGAAAGAGTGCATTTGGGGTTGCTAAGGATATTTATTTATTTATTTTATTTTACATTTGTTGACTGGGATAGTCCGACTGGATACTTGTCCATTTTCAGCGGAAGCCCGGGGAGAAAAGCTCCATACATACATACACAAAAACTGTTACATTAATCAAGTTAAAGCACTGTTACAGATAAAAGTAATTCATTCTGCCATATATAAATCTGACTTGTTATAGAGTAACAATTAGGAAGCAATGTAGGAGTGGCCAAAAGACCTCTTTAGCACATGTTTATATTGCCAGAGTTAGTCAGTATTAGAGCAAAGACATAGCCATTGCCTTTTAAAGTTCTGTTTTAGATTTTTTTTTAATTGGGTTAGAACGGGTTCTGAAGTAAGCTCAGCAGGAAGTGAGTTCCATATTTTACCAACAGTTGGCATATAGAGAGTCTCCAGATGAGTTGTTGCTTTTGAGGGTTTGCACTAGTAATTTGATGGATGAGCGAAGTGTCTTGAGGTTGCTGTAAGAGGTGATAATTTTTGTAAGTACAGGTGTGTTTTCAGGTTGGTAGAGAATTTTATGTGCTACTATTAGCTGATTGTACGGAAGTTGGATAAGGAATTCTAGCCACCCTAGATTCTTTAGGTTCAGACAGTGGTGTGTTCTGTATGCTGCTCCAGTGGCAAATCTAGCAATATAATTAAAGCAGCTAGAGAGTTTATTAAGGTCAGACTTACTCAAGTTCGTGAAGAGAGGGGATGCATAAAGGAGGGTGGAAATTAGATGTGTATGGGCAATTACCATCCTAGCTAGTGGAGTGAGGAAAGGTTTGATCTTGTATAGTGAGCCAAGTTTTATTAACTTTTTTAATAGTTTGATTAATATGCATATAAAACTTGAGGTTGTTATCAACTGTTACACCTAAGAGTTTGGTACAGGGATCTCAGACAATGACAGTGGCATTGTTAGATTTTATAGGAAAGGTTGGAGCAGAGGCTTTATGAGTGAGGTAGAAAAGCAGTAGTTCCGTTTTGTTAGGATTTAATGGGAGACATCGATTACAGAGCCAATTTTCAACAGTATTAAAAACATTTTGGGACAGAGTCTGCAGACTTAAAGGGGAGGTGGCAGAGCAAATCAAAGTGGAGTCAACTGCATATTGAATGCAGGTGGCTGTTGGGATGACTGTGTGTACAGGTCATTAATAAAGATAGAAAATAATAGGGGTCCTAATACAGAGCCCAGAGGGACCCCAAGGGTGATAGGTAGAAGGGAAGATAGTTTGTTCTTCCATAGTACACCTTGTTGTCTACCACTCAGATAAGATTTGAACCATCGGATAGCCTGGACATCTAGGGGAATAGTTTTAAATGTGTGCATGAGTAGTTGGTGGATGACCATGTCAAAGGCTTTGGAGAGATCAAGAAAGATTGCAGAAGAAAGCTTATTGTTAAGTATACTTCATCTAGGAGGTCTTTTGGGTTTAGGAATGTTACACTTAAGTGCCTCAGCATACGTGGGTCTATGTGTTTGCTTTGTACTGTGTGTGCTGGGTACAGGTTGTGTACTACTGACAACCTGATTGACATTAGGAGGTGCCATTATGTGAGAGCTTTGCCTCCAATGACATTGTGTAACTATATCTCTCATATAACTTTTGTCTGACAATTAACTTGCTGTTAGTAACCATCAGGCAATTTCTGCATTTCCTCAGGATTCCCATATCCACCATGCTGGTAATTTGGATAGTGGAAAAGTTCATATCCCTGGGAAAAGGTCCTTTTTATTGATTAGATCATTACGATGAGAGTATAAAGTCATGTCAGGAGAATCTAGTTTGCAACTCTCGGGGCAGTGCTTGTCACTGCAAACTAGTTGCCCAGTGTGCAACTAGGTATTAGAGAAAGCTCAAGGGTGCTTTTTGAAAATCAGTGTTTTTTAACTATTCTAAAGGAGATTTATTAAGACTGGTACAAAAAAATTTAAAGCAATATGTTTCATGGAAATCATTTGGAATATTTAGACCTAGTTTCTATTAATTACAGGTTTATAAGACAAAAACACTGAGTAATGTTTAACGAGGAATTAAGAATATTAATAAATATGTAGAACTTATAAATTTTGAAGTACTTGTCAGTAAATAATATAACCTGTAGAAGTGAGAAAAGTAAAACTGTAACCACCTGAAATTCCAAGACTTGTTAGTGCAAGTCATAGAATAGCAGGCCCAAAAGGCTGAAAATGTGAACTTACCTACACTAAGTTTGAGACTCATGTTCATTGGAATATTCCAGTTTCTCTAATGTATGGCAGTGTTGGAGTTTGTGTATGTGTATAAGTTTGAGGGGGTGGTGGTACACCTTCACATTTGGAGGTACAGGGGTGCTTGCCTCTGTTCTGTATTTATAGTATTTTTCAACATTTTGGGGCTCATTACAAATCCTGACATTTCAAAATGGAGCCATACAATATTATAAGAAGAATACAATTTGCATCTCAACCTATTGTTATATTATGGAACATATTACTATTATCATTTTGGAATAGTTCTCTAGAAATGTTTCAGATCAGCTTAGATACTTGGGCTCGCTCTTTGGTGATGCTTCTTTATTCTGAGGTTGTTTGTTCTAATATGACCCAGTTGGGTCTAAACAGATTGTAGTGAAGCCTTAAAGAAGGAGGGATATAGTTCAAATACATTGTGTTTTCTTTAACATATTTGAAATTTGCTAGTTAGATTGACTGATTGTTCATATATTACTTTTGTCTAAACCTGTTGAGCTTGATTAGTTAGACTTTTTATGGCACTCAGACCTCATCTCCATCCCTTCTGTGTCTATCTGCCACCTCTACGTCTTGTTTCCCCCTCCCACTGTCAGACCACCACATTGTTCCTGTCTCTCTGGTCTCTCATTTATTTAGTTTCTTTAAAAATTCCTTAACACTTCCTCATCCCTAACTCCAACACACTCTGTCCTTCTTCCTTCACCAACTTCCCTTATTAAAAAAATGGAAAAATGAGGGTCTATCCCCATAAAAAATGTAAACGTCCTATTACAGCTCATCTTGCACAGTCTTCTTAATGTGTTCCTTTTGTGTTTCCCATGTTAAGCTTTTGTCCCTTTTTCCAACTGTCCTATAGTCCCCCTTTTAAGTGTTATAAAGGTCATAACAGGTTGTCCTTATAAGGACACCCACAGAGTGAGTAAAAAAACTAAAAACATTTTCTGTAAGATATGGGCCAGCAGTGTTGAGCCCAGCTTATTGCAGGATCATCTGGAAAATCTCAATAGGTCTGTGTAGGCTCTCAGCAGCAGCCTCTTGATGGAAATACATTATAGCATTAATAACTTTTTATACATAAATGTTTCTGCACATAACTACACTCTTTTCATGTCAATTTATGCCTGATCAGATGTGTTAAATTTCACTAGGCATTATATTGGAAGGCTGAGAAGTTAAACAATTAGCACTGCTTTTTTGCGGTATGCTCATTTGAAAATAGTTACAGTTGTGCGACTGGCAGTTTATGCATCATCAAGTATGGAACTATGAACACCACTCCAGCCTATCTTCATGTTAGTGGTGTAGTGGTTGTGTTGTCATCTCACAGCAAGAGGTTCTCTGGTTCATTTATCGGATGGGGTGCCTTCTGTGCAGAGTCTGCATGTCCTCCCTGCATCTGTGTGGGTTTTCTCTGAGTGCTCTGGTTTCCTCCCACATTGCAAAGACATACATCTAGAGCATTTCTCACCTGGCCTCCATTAAAAATTGGCATTGTTCCAAGTCAGACTTTCTCGATAAACAAACGTTAAAAAAAATTAAATGTTCATTTTGTTATAGACAAGATACATCAAGGACTTGATCTCTTATAGAAGATTAGAGGATTCAAGATAGTTCTTGCTACAGTGCCAGTAGTTCAGACTTATCTGTTCCAATGTGTATTCTCTGCTTCCTGGCTCCAAGCCATAGTTCACTAAGCCAGATTACTAAAGTATACAAGTAAGTGTAGAGTATCAAGACTGAAATGTGCATGTATTTCTTTTCTTTCTCTTTCTTTCTTTCTTAACTGGCTCCACTTATTTTGGGCACCTCCATTTCCAGCTCACTTAGTCTAGTACTCTGCAGTTCTACATGCTGTGATAACCCCCCTACACCAGGTTCTACATGCTGTGATAACCCCCTCCACCAGGTTCTACATGCTGTGATAACCCCCTCCACTAGGTTCTACATGCTGTGATAACCCCCTCCACCAGGTTCTATGTGCTGCGATAACCCCCTTCACCAGGTTTAATATGCTGTGATAACCCCCTCAAGCAAGTTCTACATGTTGTGATAACCCCCACTACCAGGTTCTATATGCTGTGATAATTCCCACCACCAGGTTTTACATGCTGTGATCCCCTCCACCAGGTTCTACATGCTGTGATAACCCCCTCCACCAGGTTCTACATGCTGTGATAACCCCCCTCCAACAGGTTCTACATGCTGTGATAACCCCCCTCCACCAGGTCTACATGCTGTGATAACCCCCTCCACTAGGTTATACATGCTGTGATACCCCCTCCACCTGGTTCTAAATGCCGTGATAACCACCCCTCCACCAGGTTCTACATGCTGTGATAACCCCCCTCCACCAGGTTCTACATGCTGTGATAACACCCTCCACTGGTGTGAGTCTAGTAGTCTGCAGTTCTACATACTGTGATAACCCCCTCCACCAGTGTGAATCTAGTACTCTGCAGTTCTACATGCTGTGATAACCCCCATCCACCTGTGTGAGCCTAGTACTCTGCAGTTCTACATGCTATGATAACCCCTCCACCAGGTTCTACATGCTGTGATACCCCCTCCACCAGGTTCTACATGCTGCGATAACCCCCTCCACCTGGTTCTACATGCTGTGATAACCCCCTCCACCAAGTTATACATGCTGTGATAACCCCATCCACCAGGTTCTACATACTGTGATAATCCCCCTCCACCAGGTTCTACATGCGGTGATAACCCCCTCCACCAGGTTCTACATGTTGTGATAACCCCCTCCACCAGTGTGAGTCTAGAGCTCTGCAGTTCTACATGCTGTGATAACCCCTCCATAAGGTTCTACATGCTGTGATAACCCCCTCCACCAGGTTCTACATGCTGTGATAACCCCATCCACCAGGTTCTACATGCTGTGATAACCCCCCCCCCCTCCACCAGGTTCAACATGCTGTGATAACCCACCCTCCACCATGATCTACATGGTGTAATAACCCTTCTCCACCAGGTTCTACATGCTGTGATAACCTCCTCCACCAGGTTCTACATGCTGTGATAACCCCATCCACCAAGTTCTATATGCTGTGATAACCCCCTCCACCAGGTTCTATATGCTGTGATAACCCCCTCTACCAGGTTCTACATGCTGTGATAACCCCCTCCACCAGGTTCTACATGCTGTGATAACCCCATCCACCAAGTTCTATATGCTGTGATAACCCCCTCCACCAGGTTCTATATGCTGTGATAACCCCCTCTACCAGGTTCTACATGCTGTGATAACCCCCTCCACCAGGTTCTACATGCTGTGATAACCTCCTTCACCAGGTTCTATATGCTGTGATAACCCCCTTCACCAAGTTCTACATGCTGTGATAACCCCCTTCACCAGGTTCTACATGCTGTCATAACCTCCTTTACCAGGTTCTATATGCTGTGATAACCCCCTCCACCAGGTTCTACATGCTGCGATAACCTCCTCTGCACCAGTGTGAATCTCATGGACATCATCAATTTCTCCATATACGTGTTGTCAAGGGTGACAGCCAGCAACGCCCTGCAGAGAAGGCCATGTGAGGACCCACCGTTCTGTGGCTCTCAGTGTTTTTGGTGCTTATGCTTTGTCTCTCATTGCATAGAGGGCTGGAGGAGTGTGCAATGACATTACAAGGGACACCACCATCACTATGAGGACATTTTTCACATGCTGCCAGCAATTAACGCAGAAAAGCCAAAAACTTCATGAGTCCAGAATCACCACCACCACCACCCACATGCCATGTGCTCCCAGCATGCACTCAGCACCCTCGCCATGAGTTGAGGTGAGCAGTTTAAGTTTTGTCATATCTTTCCTCCATCATGCTAACCCACACAGGTACTTAAATGTCTAATCAGTTTCAGTTTTTTCTTCTTTCACTCTAGTCAGGTGTTGCCCAGCTCTGCCATCAGAGCTATGGCTGAGTCATCCCTAACATGAAATTGCTACTGTCTAGATCAATATAGTAGCTATCATTTTGTCAAAGAAGAAATATAGTGAATTAAAAATATTGTAATTTAAATCTTCAGTCCCCTGACAAACTACCATCTCTTGCCTTACTCACAAAATGTTTTACCCAGCCGGAAATCTGTACTCACATGGTACATATTGTGTATAAATCCCATATAAGTTCATAGGTTCATAGGTTGGTACTAGGCTATCGGCCCTAGGGCCCATACAAGCCTAGCCATACCAATTCCCTGGATATTTCTTCCATGATATTTACTTCCCTGAACCCCTGTCTAGCAGGGTAACTGACATGATGCCCGGGGTGAATTTCCTATCTCCCATCCAATCATCAAGTTTCCTTTTGAAGAGGGCCAAGGAGGCGCTCTGCTTGACATGTATGGGCAATCTATTCCAGAGTATGGGGAGTCTCTGGGTCAGGAACCTATCCCTCCAGCATGTTTTATTCATTGTGATGACAAGGTTTAGATCACTGGAGTGTGTGGTTCTGAGAGATTGGGATTTCTTTAAATGGAGCATGTCCAACAGCTCAGGGTTTGACATGGCCTTGTATGTTAAGCAGAGATTGCCTCTGAGTAGATGATATGCCACAGAGTATAGCTGGAGTTTTTTTAGATGGTCAGCATAAGGCATCTGCTTTAGGCCTGCGATTCTTTTAGTAAGGTATTTCTGCAGCCTTTCCAGCTGTTGCAGATGTCTTGTCAGGTACTTACCAAATAGAGCATTGTACTCTATAATGGGTCTAAGGATAGATGAGTACAGTGGGACAATGACCTCCTTTTTTCTGGATGAAAAGCCCTTAGTGATTAGGTGTGCCACATAGAAGGATTTTCTGACTGTTGTGGCAATGTGGTTATCGAAGGTGAGACCACTGTCCACCTGTGTCCCTAAGTCTCTCATCACACTTTCGGTGTTTAATGTACTGCCACCTATGTGGTAATTCATGGGTACATGTTTTTTCCCAAAGGGGATAACTATACATTTCTTGGCATTAAGCTTGAGCCCATGGCTCTGGCACCAAGCATCTGTTTCTGTAAGGCCTTTTTGTAGAATATCCACATCATTTGGGGATTCAATAATGGCTCCTAGTTTGCAGTCATCTGCAAATATCAATAGATTTTTCGAGTCACCTATAAAACAGCTTCTAAGCACAGGAGCAGTCTTCCTCTAATAATCAATCTTCCTATTTGCTTTTGCTTAAGCTGCTCTCCTTGACCCCTTACATTTCAGGTAATCTACTACCTGTTTATTTAAAGTGCACATAATCAGTCTTCACATAGTTTGCTTTCTCCTCACAGCCACTAACTAGTCCTTCCATTTGTTAATAAATCTTATCTAATCTTAACATTTTCCTTAATTGTACAAACCATTAATAACTCTGAAGACGATGCTGGTTTCATCTCTGAAAGATGTAAAGATTTTTGATTTTGTACTATCTGTTTGTGCTCTGCTAATATTTTATTATTATTATCTCAATTGCTGTGGTCTACGTGCTATAGAGACTGCAAGTTTATTGTTATTGTTTTACTGTCCTATGAAATGTTGAAATGTTTAGCTATTTTATTTTCTAACATGAGCTTCTCTCTCTCTTTAAATATATATATCTATATCTATATCTATCTCTCTCTCTCTCTCTCTCTATATATATATATATATATATATATATATATATATATATATATATATTTATATATATTTAAAAAAGATGCTATATATCTTTATTTATTTATATATATATATATATATATATATATATATATATATATATATATATATTTTTTTTTTTTTTTTTTCAGTACTGCTACTGTAGTGCAGCTAAAGGGCTTACTGCACTCCTCAGTGAGTCATCCTTTGGATGAGATGTTAAACCAAGGTCCCAGCTGTTAGAGCTGGTGGTAGCTCAGATGTATATATGAGATCCCATGGGACTTATTGTGAAAAAGAAGTGCAGGAGAAGTTCCCAGGTGCCTTGGCCAAAATCAGTATGAATACCTCCTCAGGTCTCACCTGAAGAATGGACACTGACCTGGGGCTAACCTGGTCAAAAAAAGTGTAAATAAATATAAATAAGTATCTTTGTGATACCATTTTCCTATTGAATCAGCCCAATTGCTTCCTTTCCTGCAGCCTCTTGAGCCATTCACTTATCCATCTAGCAAGAGGTCTCTGGCCCATTCTTTCTACAGTGGAGAGAGCTGGGTATTAGCCATCTTTGGATTGTCCTAACCCCTCCCACTTGCATAGCAGCCTAAAGGTGTTACCGGAATGCTTCTTCACATATGCAATCTCCCAATTAAGTAGCACACTTCTTTGCTTGGACATAATCGGTTCCTTGCTGCAGATGATACATTGTTACTCCTGCAGGCATCACCAATGCAGTGAGCCAAGCTGCCTTCTCCCAAGATGGGCAGGGTAGCATCCACTGCTGGCTCCCATTCTCCCATGCCCTTCCCTTCATCTCCTGTGCCATTAATGAAACATGGGTTTTCTGAGGTACAGTCAAGGCTTGATCCCTGTAAATCACAGGAACAGGATTTGTGATTTTAATTCTGAGCTTTTCTCCCTGGGCCCCAGAAGAAAAGAGGATGAAAAGAGGTACTGCCCAGCAATTACTTCCAGAATAACAAGTGAAATTACTAAATGATATAAACTTAACACGTTGTCCTCAGGCAAGTGTATGAAATGCAATTAAGGAGGTGAGATATATGGATGCAAATGGCCCACGTCTGCTGGCTGAATCAACATTTAAGGCTGTATTTAAGTAAATTCTATTTCACAAACTGCATGTTCAGGACAAGCATTGCTAGATGAAATTGCTGAATATAGGTCAACAGCTGGGAGATGTTGTGTAGAAAATGTGGAAATAAATTGCAGGATAAAGTTACTGGGTACTGCATTACATTTAACTGCAGTAATAAATCTCAGTGAGTTGGAAGTAGTGCTCCGTCACCATCTTAATATGTCTGTATCCATACTGACATGATACACGTAATGTTACAGATACACTTAAGAATGGCTATAGCCCTTAGTCACTACAGCAGTACTGGAAACATCATGGTACTTATTCAGCACTCTGGGCCATATAAAAACACCTTTGTTACAACATCCTTTGATGTACTAGACCAGAGTTTTGCTGGTGTAATGCATTTAAAATATATTACAGCAACATATTAAAATGAAAACACTTTGGAAACAGGAAATTTGATCTCAGCTGGACTCTGCATATATAATGCATTATAACAATGTCTAAAGCAAGGCTATATTAAAACGATGATGTGGTATGTCATCATCATCATCATCAGCCACCTCATTTCCCATTTTCTGCATGGGCTTGAGGTGTTGTGTTAACTGTCGCCATCTCTCTTGATACAGTGCCACATCCTGCCTTCTTCAACACTCATGTCTGACTGTCACAGATCTTCTATCACACTATCCATCCACCTCTTTCCTGGACGTCCTCTTGCCTTCTTTCTGTCTGTCCCAAATCTTCTTCACCAGATTGTCTTCTGCTTTTCTGCACATGTGTCTGACCCACTGTAATCTGTTCTGTTTGATCATTTACACAACTGGAACTACTTTGGCTTCTGCTCTTATGTCCTCATTTCTTCATCTTTCCCACAGTGTGCATCCTACCACAGTTCTCAGGCACTTCATTTCCATCACCTCTAGATTCCTTATCTGCTTTGCCTTTGCTTCACAGGTTTCTCTACCATACAGAAGTACTGGTTAAACCACTGTCTTGTACACCTTACTTTTCAGCTTCTTTTTAGTTTTGCATAACAGATACAGAAAATATTTTACATGTAAGTTTTCCTAAGCAAAATATCATTTTACCAATATATATTTCTTCATTTACATAATATTTTATTAATTTTTTGTCTGGTGATGACAGCAGAAAAAAAAAGCTCCTAAATGTGGAACAATATCATAAGAAAAGGTACCTTAGGGCATGGGGTGTTATTAATTCTCTGATAACATATAGCAAGTGGGAGCTTGATATCTATGATTGCACAAAACAAGTGCATCCAGCCACCACAGCAGAGATTTCTACTTAAAATTCTGTATATTAAAACAAAAGTTAAAAACAGTAAAACAATAAAATACACAAAGAAGAGGAGCACTTTCACGCCTGTCACAGGCACTTCCTCGGATCTAATACACAGCAGTTAAAACATTCCTTAAATACTCACTTACAAATCAGTGTGGGGTAAAGCTCTAGATCTCAGCATAGGTCTTAAAGGTACTGAACCATTTAAGCCTTTCCCACAATCAGCATGCATTTCTAAAATCCATTTTGTTTCTGCACACTCAGTCTTTGTTTTAATGTCACCTCTCCTAATGTTAGGTTTAATCAGCTCTAATACTAGGAACTTGAATTTATGAGAAGGGCCAGTGGCTGCAACATGTCTAGCAAGGGCATTTCTTAGAAATGTCATTATTGTGATCACATTCCCTGTCCCTTAGGGCCTATTCGTTTTACCAACATAGTAGCATTCACAAATCTTGCAGACAGCAAGATACACTAAATTTGTGCTTTTACAGTCAGCAAAAAAGTTAAAATGATAAATATGCCCAGATACATTGTTCATGTAAGTATCAGCAATAATAGTACGGGAATCAAAAAGGATGTTTTTACCTTTTGCATTGCACAAGTTATTTATTGTGATTAAAAATCAAACTCAGTAGTCTCACAGACCCACAAAATGAATAGTAGCCTTTTGTTTGTCTCACCTAATTAATTAAAATCACCAACTTAAAAGTTCATAACGGCAAGGCAGGCTGATACTGAAAAAAAATGTATTTATTTTTTTATGATTATTTATTTATTTATTTTTCACGGTGTTCTTTCCTGTGATAGCGTTTCTCAGATTCTTTTAAACATGAATCAGGAAAACATAATTTATAACTGACTTGGAATAATGGAGATGTGCAGAAATTATAAGAGCAACAGGATGGTAGTTGGGGTGTTCCGGAGCAAATGAAGGTGAGACCAGTCTGAAATACATTCTCTGCAGTAGATATGGATTATTAGAGGTAATTAAGTTCTCTTACATAAGTGGAAGAAAGTGCTCAATAATTGTTATACTCCTATAATGAACACTCTGAATAGGGTCATTTAAGCTGATGAAATAGGCTTTTACAGAGGAAAAATATTCAACATCAAAGTATATTTTGAGAGGTTTTCAGTCAAGTGCAAATCCTATATAGCAGACTTTTTCCATTTGTTTTTCATTGTATTTTATTAAGAAATACAGAAAATGTTTATCATTTCCCCAACTAGTTTATTGAGTCTAACCTGAATTGACCTATACGCAACAGCAGGAAACCTGACAACTGTTATTAGATCACTGTCAGAATGGCATTGCTTATTAGTTATGCAACTT
The DNA here is from genome assembly GCF_019279795.1 of Protopterus annectens. Taxonomy (NCBI): domain Eukaryota; kingdom Metazoa; phylum Chordata; order Ceratodontiformes; family Protopteridae; genus Protopterus; species Protopterus annectens. The sequence goes on from NC_056746.1 coordinate 78,139,050, forward strand.
GAGAGCATTTTGCACCTAATAAAACACAACAAATAACAGCTGTAACACAACTGTTGCCTGACGTCTTTAGAAATTAATGCCGCCTCTGTAATGTAAATAAAGCATGTAGACAGCACATATAGTAAAAATTTTTTCCTGATAATTTACCATATATCTGCAGCATATCATCAGTGTGTTTTTACAAAAATGAGGAAAAAATAATATTCTTTTCTTTGAAAAACTGATTTTCCATTTTAAGTGTTAGATATTTAACTTATTCTGATGGGCATGCACCTATGTGAAATAGTGCTGACTGCTTTCACTAGTGTATATTAGCTCACCTGCAGTTCAGTGTAAGGCAGATCATCCAAGTATCTTGCCTAAATAATGTAAGACCTTGACACAGTTGAGAAAGATAATCATTTGAAGGGAAGGACAAATTCAAGCCAAATAGTCTGTTTGAAATTGATAAATTGCAGCATTTAAAAAACAGATGAACAGATAGGATAACTACCATTTTAAAGAAAACTTGGTGACTATGCAGCATTCTGCAACCCCATACATTATTAGTGTATTGTTTTCTACTAGCATCATCCACATTTGCAAAATAAATTAAAAAGTTAAAAAGAACCATGGCAATTTTAAATTAAAAAAACATCATAAGCCTCAACATTTTACAGAGGATCAATTACAATTTTACAGAAAACTTAGTGACTATACAGCATTTTGCATCCCCACACATAATTAATGTGTTCCCTTCTAGAAGTGTCATGAACTATGAATATTTAACTTCCACAAGTGCGCATACTTCATTACAACACCGCTAATAAATGTAAGAAGACCAATCTGTCTTGCTTTTCTTGCAGAGCCTAGCCACACAGCTTTACACCCTTTGATGACCTTCCCTTACAATGTTTACACCGTACTATTAACACAAGGTGGAAGACAAAGCTTGGTATTGCAGTTGCTATAAAATTAATTTATTTTCACTGACTCTTTAATGACCCTAACACTGTAGTACTATCACCAGGTACAGAATAAATTAGACTTACACATGCAACAATATAATGATTCACTCCTTAATAACACTTTTATTCAGTCTGAGTGACTTATCGCAACAATCAAAGGAAAGGCCAAATACAGCGTACGATGACAGGCCTTATATCTCACCTTTGGCACATTTAAAAAGAATATTATTAAACTATTTGGGGGGAAATTAAACTAAACCATGGCCTACTTCTATCCTCAGCTTTCCTTAGCATAAATAACTAGTAGACAAACATTAAAACATGCATACTTCAATGCAAACTCGATTACTTAGACATGGCTTAAAGAAAATGATGTGATTCACAATATATCAGTATAAACTACTTTACATTTTTAATAATAGACATATCTACATACAGGATGTTGTTTATTACCATCATTAAATAAAACTTCCACCTTTGAAGCATCACTCTTCCAAAAAAAGTTCAGTCCAGAACAATACTGTGCCCAACTGGCTAATCTTCCAATCTATAATAAATAAAGCTCTAAATTGTATATTCCAGTTCACTATGTCCTTCTTCCAGTCCAAATTCAGCAAACACAGCATGTCAGTCTTGCATTCTGTTCAGTTACTAATGGAAGGAAATGACTCCTTCTCAGTTATCAATATATTAATTGGAAATTAATGCAATACAACAATTAAATAAAGTTCTGACATGTAACAGGCTTAAACAACTGGTAGACTGACCTCTGATGATAAGGCCAACATCAAGGGCCTCTGGCTGATCAAGTCTGCAGATGACTGCTAACTAGAATCTTCCAAAGACATACATAGCCATCAGAAGGCCTTACACAGACTAATAGCTTGTGCCAGGTTGTAGCTGGCCCATTTTTTCCATGGGTGCAGGAGGTAGTCGGCCCATTCATGTTCTAAAACTCAGTGCCAAGAAACCTGGAAGCCATCACATTGATAATACACCCTTTAGAGCAGACCCAGTGGTCAGGGACTTGGGAATGCATGTAGACAGTCCTTTGAACATCATGTATCTATGGTAGTAAAGAAATTAATTCTATGTTGCACAACTTATAAGCAAGGGTATGACATCTAGGTCTAAGGGTGTTATTGTTCCTCTGTACTCTCATCAGACCAATCACTGAGTACAATTCCCCCTTCGGTACGTACCTGACCAGTCGTATGCAACAAGTGGCATGTCTATAGAGGCTCCTTACAAAACGAATGCAGGGCATAAACAACATGTCCTACTGTGATCACCTCAAAGCCCTGACTCTTTATTTGATCTCCTACAGACTGCTGAGAGGTGATCTATGCCTAACTTACAAAAGTGTCTTTTAATCCCACTCTGATGGACCTATTGCATATCCACAAAACAAACAGCATCAGAATTACCTATTCTAGGGACTGAAACCTCATCTTCAACATAAAACGACATTTTGGAGGGAGAGGTATGTGTCTCAGATATTAACCCTTCTCTGGAACAGGCTTATCACCCCTGTGAAGCAGAGTTCTTCCCTAATCCAATTCAAGTACAATATGCACCAGTGGATAGGGGATTGGCAATGTACCCCTGTTCTGAAGCCTATGTCGCTATTAGAAGCAGCATATAAATGCTTGACCACCCATGCCCAAGCCAACATATACCTCTTAAAATAAGCCCTGGGTATCAAAACTTGTCAGATATATTTGGAAGACATGGCTAGGCTGAAAAGTCCCCCTGTGGTTGTTAGCCTAATAATCACCTATACACCTAAGGACAGGTAGATTTTAACCACACTGCAATGCTTACCTAAGAATCAGAACTATTGAAATGAGTAACTTGGAAATGCCAGCTATGAAAGAATGCTATTGTTATTAAACATAATGCTTATCTATGCATATCCATTTGGTTAAATACTATTACACATCTGTGAGAGCTGTTCAGTTTTCAGACCTTTATAATTGACTCCCTCTCATAAGAAAGAAGTATGCATTTACTTCCATTTTAAATGTAATACCACAATGAATCAACATTTGTCTACTAGGAAAAGCAGTATTTCTCTTTATTTGCATGTCTTTTGGTGGATCTGCATGTTACTTATTTATCATTTGTTAACCACGAAAGTCCGACTTGGAATCAAGAACATTTTCAGTGGAGGCCTGGGGAGAAATGCTCCAGACGCATGTCTTTGTAATGTGGGAGGAAATTGGAGAACCCAGAGGAAACACATATGAATGTAGGGAGGACATGCAGACTCCACGCAGAAGGCACCCCATCCAAAAATTTAAATGGAGAACTTCTTGCTGTGAGGCAACAACGCTACCACTGCTCCATCATGTTAACAAGTTGCACCTATGTCATTCAAAACTTTTCTGCTTTTTAGCTGCTATTAAAACACAAAAAGGATCTTTTGCACTAACCAAACTTCATTGCAGAAGTCTAGGTGGTTGACTCCATGGAGGGGAAAGGTAAACGCCTCTACAGACTAGATCAATAAAATATGACTGTAAAGCTTTTGCATGTCTTCTGGTTAAACTGAAAATTATTTGTACAGCCATATCATTTTCCATTATGGCAGCCTTTCCCTATATCCAGGATTACTAGATTATCACTTCTTGAATTACTTTTTAGGGTAATGAGAGCTCCTTCTATATATTTAGAGAGGCTATCTGATTGACATTAGGCTTTGTAGTGACCTTTCAGTCAGGCCAATAGCAGACTGCACATTACAAAATGCAGTGCACAAAGATGGTAGTTCTTTTATTTTTTCTTGTCATTTCATTCATTTAATACTGCCAACTATCTTACCTGGCTATAAATGAAGTTAGTAATACTGCTCTGATGTCAACTAGAGGACAGAAGTTCTAGATGTGTACTGGAGGACAGAAGTTCTAGATGTGTACTGGAGGACAGAAGTTCTAGATGTGTACTGGAGGACAGAAGTTCTAGATGTGTACTGGAGGACAGAAGTTCTAGATGTGTACTGGAGGACAGAAGTTCTAGATGTGTACTGGAGGACTGAAGTTCTAGATGGCAAAACCTTTCAGCATCTCTCCATTGATGTACATTCTTATCTGACATTCTTTTTAGAAGTGATCTGATTATCCCTCATTTTTATTATTTTATTTTGTTATTTTTTATTGGAAGAGCACAGTGATAGCCTCAGGTACTTACACTGCTTCCTTTTCATACGACAGTAGTTTACTTTAACTCCCCCCCCCCCCCACATTTTATCAATGTGTGGAAATGTTACAGTAAGAAGTATATTCTTTCCACTTGTGTGTTCTTCCTTAGAGTAAAAAGTGCATCTTTTAACGTAGCAGTAGTTTTTAGGTGTCTTTTTATTGACTGTTTGCATGTTTGCTAACTTTCCTAGCTATTTGCAACTCATAACACCACCTTACTCAATTTCTGTTAACAAACACTGTGATCCTTGTAAAAATGCCTAAAGTAGCTTATGTATTTGTACACTGCTTAAATACACTGTCATATTGAGATTTATACTTCACAATTACATTGGAACAAACTATTAGCCTTTATTGAATAGACTGCAAGCAAAAACAACTATTCACCCTGTTACCTTGTTGGAGATTAAGTCTATCTATCTATCTATCTATCTATCTATCTATCTATCTATCTATCTATCTATCTATCTATCTATCTATCTATCTGTCTATCTATCCATCTACCTCCTTTCCCATCATACAGGGCCCTGCCCAGTGGCTCCTTCACCTCCACCCAATTGTCACATTCATTCCATGGGTGCAGGAGGTAGTTGGCTCGTTCATTCCATGGGTGCAGGCGGTAGCTGGTCCATTCACTCCATGGATGCAGAAGGTAATCAGCCCATTCATTCCATGGGTGCAGGAGGTAGTTAGTCCATTTTTTCCATGGGTGCAGAAGGTAGTTTGCCCAGTCTTTCCATGGGTGCAGGAGGTAGTTGGCCCATTTGAACCATCAGTGCAGGAGGTAGCTGACCCATTCATTCCTTGGGTGCAGGACATAGTTGGCCCATTTGTTCCATGGGTGCAGGAGGTAGTTGGCCAATTCATTCCATGGGTGCAGGAGGTCACTGGCCCATTCATTCCATGGGTGCAGGAGGTAGCTGGCCCATTCGTTCCATGGGTGCAGGAGGTAGTCAGCCCATTTATTCCATGGGTGCAGGAGGTAGTTAGTCCATTTGTTCCATGGGTGCAGAAGATAGTTTGCACATTCTTTCCATGGGTGCAGGAGGTAGTTGGCCCATTTGAACCATCAGTGCAGGAGGTAGCTGACCCATTCATTCCTTGGGTGCAGGACATAGTTGGCCCATTTGTTCCATGGGTGCAGGAGGTAGTTGGCCAATTCATTCCATGGGTGCAGGAGGTCACTGGTCCATTCATTCCATGGGTGCAGGAGGTAGCTGGCCCATTCATTCCATGGGTGCAGGAGGTAGTCAGCCCATTCATTCCATGGGTGCAGGAAGTAGTTAGCCCATTCATTCCATGGGTGCAGAAGGTAGTTAGCCCATTCTTTCCATGGGTGCAGGAGGTAGTTGGCCAATTTGAACCATGGGTGCAGGAGGTAGTTGGCCCATTCATTCCATGGGTGCAGGAGGTAGTTGGCCCATTCATTCCATGGGTGCAGGAGGTAGTTGGCCCATGCATTCCATGGGTGCAGGAGGTAGCTGGCCCATTTGTTCCATGGGTGCAGGAGGTAGTCAGCCCATTCATTTCATGGGTGCAGGCCCATTTGTTCCATGGGTGCAGGAGGTAGTCAGCCCATTTATTTCATGGGTGCAGGAGGTAGTCGGCCCATTTGTTGCATAGGTGCAGGAGGTAGTTGGCACATTCTTTCCATAGGTGCAGGAGGTAGTTGGCCCATTCGTTCCATCAGTGCAGGAGGTAGCTGGACCATTTGTTACATGGGTGCAGAATGTAGTTTGCCCATTCATTCCATGGATGCAGGAGGTAGCTGGCCCACTCATTCCATGGGTGCAGGATGTAGTTGGCCTATTCATTCCATGGGTGCAGGAGGTAGCTGGCCCATTCGTTCCATAGGTGCAGGAGGTAGTTGGCCCATTTGTTCTATGGGTGCAGGTGAGGCACATTCTTCAGCTAGGCAGAAACCCTACAAGCCCATTTATTCCTTTTATTCCTGTCAGGGAAGACTTAGCAGCCTATCTTGGTTCCCTAATGTAGAAATCTGAATCATAGGGAGGGGATCATCTCTGAGTCCTGGAGAGTAACCTACTGTTTTCTCCGCTGGACTGGTCAGAGACATACTATATCTGCCTGTTTGAGGAGAGGAAGCATTTATGCTGTCACACATACCTTGCTCTTTTTCTCATCTTAACATGGAAATCCCTGTCCAATGCAGCTTGAGCAAACATGACCTCTGCACGTGGGCAATATGTCCAGCAGTTGCCAGGTGTCCCCAGTGCCATGGTGCTCAAACACAGGTCTCCTAGGCTATAGTTAGGGTTTCATCTTACTACACAATGAGGCAACGTTCCTTTCGTTATTTTTCTTCTGATCAGAAAGCTTTATTTACAGTGGAGGCATTTGTAGATAAGCTTGAAGAATAATAGATATGCGCACAAAATACAAAACATGACGTGAAAACAACTAGACAGTAAGCATTTGGAAATACAAAACTGTGTTGTCATGCTGTTAAGTTATAACTACCACATGCAGACATTTGGCCTTTTGTGAATTATTTGTAATATTCATAGTCAGGCCAGATTTAAATTCATTCATGTAGAGCCTAACATGAGATTTGGGAGAATATTCATCTTGTGAGAAGAAGGACAGTGGAGGAAAGAAAAAAAAAACATCTGAAGGAGGTGACATACAATAAGTAAAGTTATGAATTACACATGAATGGGAGATGAAGCTGATAGGGATAAAATGTGTGAGGGTATGTGAGAGGGAAACGTAATAGGAATGGGAAGACGTGACAGGCGCTTTCAGCATTAGAATAGCTGGATAACACACAATGTATGTACT
>NC_056746.1:78150998-78230998 GCF_019279795.1 Protopterus annectens
TGCCCTTGTTCTGATAGGCTACAGCTGCACCTATGAGCTGTTTACATGCTGGTATAGTGTGGTGATATACATTTCTGCATATTTAGTGGAGTTAACTGAGTTTGGTGGGTATTTGAAGCTTGCCACTGTATCGCTTAGAAGCAGGTAGTTTGCCTTAGAGAAGTTTCTAAAGGTACATTGGGTGGACAGGGATTTTGGTTTCAATTTTATTTTGATGGAGATGGCTTTATGGTCAGACCTAACAAAGTGACTGAGATACACAAGGAATGGTGCAACGTGCATCCATATTAGTAAGGAAAAGATCCACCATGTTGCTTCTCCTAGTGGTTGTTCTCAGTAATTGTTCTAAGGTGGTTACTCTCAGTAATTGTTCTAAGGTGGTTACTCTCAGTAATTGTTCTAAGGTATATGTATTGAAGAAGTCCAGGAATCTCTGTGTTTGTGCACTAATGATGGTGTATGTTTCTCAGTTTATAACTGGATAGTTTAGATCACCAAGGAAAATGATATTTGGTTTAATACTGAAAGACTACAGTTCCTGTATATATTCATTGTCACTTTCTTGACTCATAGAGGGAGATCTATAGGTAGCTAATGTATGGTACAAGAATACTCTGATAGTTATTTGCACACAGAGAAGCTCTGGCGCATTTAGCTACATTATCAGTTTTCCAGTAAATTCCTGAAGTTGCAATATGATTTTAATTCATAGTTCAAAGTTTAAGGTAAGATGCAAGTTTTGTTCTGTTCCTCTCACTAATGTCTGAAGTAAAGTTTTTTCACACTGTCATACAAAGATGTATGAACATCAGAAGCTATGTTTACATGCAGAGAATGCAGAACTTGGGGGAAGAAACAAGAAATTTTCCCCAAAGCTGTGCAAACTTAAAGTGAACCATTTCCTCCTTGCTACTTATATATCGGTTCTGAGATCATACAACAGCACAGAAGGGGCACATTTTCCAGCCCTGCTAATATAGTGAATATGCACTGAAACCTATAGCCAGCAATTCTGTCAAACAAATGGAGTTGACAGAAGAGGTGCCAACAGTACAAACGTCAATCATTTTGCAGGATCCCACATAGCTATAGATATAGATATAGATGAGTGTATATATATATATATATATATATATATATATATATATATATGTGTGTGTGTGTGTGTGTGTGTGTGTGCACATTCATAGCTGTGTGTCTGTGTTTCTGTATATATATATATATATATATATATATATATATATATATATATATATATATATTGGATTCATGTGGAGTATCGAAGGTAATTTTGGTAAACAAAAAAAATGAAAACCATTCGGTGAAACAACATTCGACAAACAGCTCAACAATTTTATTTTTGTAGGGAGACAAGTCCTCCTGCCCTTCCCATGTAGAAGAACACCCCCATACCCCCCAGATTTATGTATATCATCTCCAAAGTTACACAACATTGAAGAAAAAAGGAAACTCCACTGTCGGAGAAGCAGTTTTGATGAATAGCACTCGCTGTTTTTGAATTTGCCAAAATTATATTCAGTGACATAATGTGTTTCCTATATATGAAGGAAATGAGCAAAATCAATTTATTACAGACTGCTTTTCCTGCTTACTGCAATTTGATAAAGTCACTGATGCACAAATAAATAATAAAAAAATAAAAGCACATGCTGAACATTTGAATCAATTGAATGCAGGTATTTAAAGAAACATAATTCAGTCCTAATCAACAAAAGTACAACACTAGTCTATTCCTAAGAATATGTTGACACAGAAATCATAATTCTAATATCAGTAGAATATATTGTATACAACAAAAATCAAATGTGAAAACTTAATCCATCCATAAATACATAAATTAGTCATGGCTATTCACACACAGAGGGAAAAAAGCACCAGTAATAGTAATCCATATATTTCCTTCCCATGCAGTAATTGATTTAAATACATTTCTCTTATACTAGGTCACTGTTCTACTGCACCAATATTAATAAAAGAGAAATAACAAACAGGATGACCAAAATAATATTCATAAAGGGCACTTCTTCATCTTTTGCATCTAACATCACTCAAATATGAAGAAATTCATGCACAAGAAGCATACACGCAACCACAGAAGCAGTGTGCCAGATAAAACAGACATTTAGTATTATGACTGATATAATGCCTGATGTGAAAAGTTTTCTGAATATTTGAAGTGACAAAACTATCAGTATTAACATACACACAAAAGTACAATTGCTACGGAAAAAATACCCTTTCAAAACAGACCTAAACACAAATGGTTTCCATGGGTTGCATTCCGTTTTGTTATGATTAAAACATTGAGTCAGTTTTTTTTTATTATTTCTAAAACTAAACCTACAATGTATTGAAATAACTGGGCCATTGTATTATCAGACAAAAGGGTGTACCATTATTTATTATTTATTCATTATTTACCATTATTTATTAATGACCTGCATAATGAAGAGACTGAGTTGTTCTCAAAAGTGGTAATGAGGTGAATGATCCATCCCTCAGTTCTCCCCATAGTTTTATATCTTAATAGACAGGCAATATGGACTTATCAGCTTGTAACTGGGAACCAAAATCAGGAACCAAATAGCCCCTATGTTTAAATTTGTGTATCCGATCCTTGCACTGTGTGTCATATATACCAAAACTGGGATTTTTGGAATAGTTTTATGATATGAGATGGGTGGCAGCTATCATTGGGTAAAAAGGTGTTTTCTGAAAATTGCGTACAAAATACAGTGATGTCCAAAAAAAAGCATCAGACATTCTGATAATCTTAACATCCAAAAAGTCACTCAACTCCATATGCATAATTATAATAAATTTGATATCAAATTAATTACCACATAAATATATTCTAAAAAAATACCCAAATAGCCCAACAATCATCTAAGTACCACCACATTCCAATATAAGCAACATAGAATTAAGAATCACATCATGCATGTATTAACATAGAAAGGCCTTATTAAGTTTAATTCTGTTGACTGCCAAAAAAGCAATTACTAGAAAATGAAAATCAAAGTCTAAACCAAGTATATTTGAAGTATTAAATATTATAAATGAGATAAAAGAACTAGAAAAGGGATCTTTAGTAAAGGGAAGGAGCAAACTGCATTGGAATAAATGGAAATTTTGGGAACAATATATGCAGCATAACGTTCAGGAGGAGGAGTGAAGTTTAAGGGAAGGCAGAAATTCAGCAATTTATGTAATGCTGGACTAATAATTACAAAGAAAGGAATGTATGTGATGTATAATGTATGCACATGGAAAAAAATGGTAATATGATTTGTTTTCTTATGCCTGAAGTGATAATCTAGGAAAGGTATTTAAAAAAACATCCCATCGAAATGTCAGCATATATGGGAGCAAATGGTGCCCACATTGCTGTACTGTTCAACGTAATGTAATATTGACCAGTAAAATATTCTACAGTGAAAGTGTGTAATTGATTGAGATCATGGAATAGCTGAAATAGGGGTTTTGCCCATTCTCAGCTGTAGTGTGATCTCAGAGTTGGGATATCTAATTAGCAGCAGTGTGGGGCTATAGCCCCCGACATGTGAAGGTGCAGGGGGCTTGCCCTCCTGCAAAAATATGTGTTCACGATACTTTGTCAATATTATGCCTCTTCAAAGTTGTAAGATTTCTGGTTTTGAGCTCAATGTTATGAATGCCAACATTATGGTTTGCCAACATTCTAACATACACCCCCCCCCCACACACACACTATATATATTTTTATATATATATATATATATATATATATATATATATATATATATATATATATATATATATATATATATTTATACATACATACATACATATATAGAAAGAGAGAGTGATAGCTAATAGATATGGATATCTACATTCACACATAAAGCACACTAACATCCTATGTGAGAGGTGCAGCTACATTATGGAATTGGAGTCTATTTTCTTTCATAAAAGCAAACTAGACGTCATACCGGCTGCCAAAACACACATTTCACCTCTCACACAAAATAAAATCATGACACACAAACCCACATATGTGGATGTACTCACTAAAAGCCTGCCAAAAGAACAGAGACCTACCAAATGCACACTGCCCACACTCACCACTAAGCAAAAAGAAACCACTATCACATAAACACACACCCTCATGTCTCAACAAATAAGCCCCTAAGACAAAGCACAAATGTCTTAGTCATAGGCGACTCAGTAGTGAGATACACAGATGTCCCCCTCATCAGACTGGACAAGGAGAAGGTCATGGTTAGCTGGCTATCAGGTGCCAGGATCTGACAAATCCCAGAAGCACTCAAGTCACTCAACAAGTACTGTTATGACTCTGTCATAGTCCATGCTGGAGTGAATAACTTCAGATGTACCTCTCTGGACTATATGAAGAGAGGCAAAATGGAACTCTCTGATTATGTGTCCCAGACAAGTATGTCCCTACCCCTAAGCTGTATCCTACCTTCACCCAGGATGATGCCACAATATAAACAAAAACTGATTGACTTCAACTATTGTCTTAGCTTCTGGTGGCAGTCCAGGGAATCCAATATCTGTTAACCTGGGAGGATATGGTAGACAGACCTCACTGCTTTGCTAGAGATGGTCTGCACCTGTCCCTGCTAGGCTTTTGGATACTGGCAAATGCCCCTGCCTCTCCCATAGTGCTTGTTTTAGGCAATGTCAAAACAACAAATTTTACAACATAACAAAACCTAATCATGAAAAACTCAGGGTAATGCTGCTTAATGTTAGGAGTTTAAATACAAAACTGCACTCCCTGTAAGCACTCCTCACCTTGGAGGATGCTGACGTCTGCAGTTACTGAGACATGGTTCAAGGCTGCTAAGAACACCCCAGGTGTGCAAGGTTACAATGCCTTTCACATGTTCATACCTCAAAATGAGCATGAAGGAACCAAAGGTGGAGGTGTGTCCATCTTCATTAAAACCAAAGGCACATCGAGACTGGTCAAACAGCATGACTCTATAAAACTACTCCATGTCCAATTAACTACTGGGAGAGTACTATACCACATCATTACAGATCTCCCACCATGAACCAGGAGGTTCCTATTATGTGATTGCAGATACATTCTGTCGAACGTAAAAGAACAAAAAGGCAAAATAGCGAAGTGGCTTTTAAGTGAATTCTTTCCCTGGAAAGAATTCGCTTGGCCGCTTCCGTTACTTTGCCATTTTCGGCACTGTAGTGTGATCTCAGAGTTGGTATATTTAAGTAGAGGGGGGGTGTGGGGCACAGCCTCCCCACATCGGGAGGTGAAGCCCCCCACTTTATGTAATGTTTTAAAGTTTTTTTTATTTTAATTTTTGGAAAATCTATTTTTTCCCTTGGAAAAAAATCGCTATTCTGAGGTTTCGACATTGAAAGCTTACGCTTACATGGGATCGATTAATCATTGTTCACTTTTATAAGCTTTCGATGATGTAATATAGACCTGAACCAGGATAAGCACACCGTCTGCCTCAATTTACTGGAATCCCTTGCCATACAGCTTAACACCTTAGTCATGGGAGATTTAAACTATCCTTCCATAGACTGGGGGCCATACATGAGCAAACACACAGTCACCCAGAGGTTCCTGGACATTGTTAGCACAAATGCTCTGGAACAGATAGCCTACACCCCCATTAGGGAGTCTAATGTTCTGGACATAGTACTCACCAACATGGGGGGGAGATCACTGTGCTTCCCCATGCATGATGCCCTCCCTGGTTAGGTCAGATCACAAATTAATATTGTTTGAAGTAACTGCTGGAACTGATACCCTCACAGGAGCAAAAATTATAAAAAAATTTACCAAAGGTAACTGCAGCCTACTAAGCAATGGAATAGAAAACTTCATACCACTTACAATCGCAGACATCAATAATCATTATGCAGAAGTGTAGGCAAATGCCCTGTACAAGTACTTAAGTGACTGCATAAACTCTGCTTTACCTAACCAGATCAAAACCAGGTCTTCCCATAAAAACAAGCCACTGTGGTGGACTTCAAGTATAAACAGATTATATAACAAGATGAAGGAACCGTTGTCCAAAAGCAAGAGGGATATCACTCTGCAGAGGAAGAGTTCTGTCTTAAGGCTAAACAAGAAATTCAGAAATCTTCTAAAGTCTTCTAAAGCAAATTACAAAACTAAAATTGCAGCCTTAGCCAAGGATAATTATTAGACATTCTTTAACTACATCAAATTCTAAAAGGGAATTCCCTGCTATGTGCTGAACTGGTTGCAGATGGGATCACTGATGCTTTAATGGAAAGGCTCACCCAGACTCTGCTACACTTTGCTGTGAGGGAAAGGTTGGTTTGCTTTTTATTTGTTGTATTTTGTATTAGTTTATTGCCTTTTTATATTTTGAGTGCTGTGATTTGTTTTCTTTACCTTGTGTTTTGCTTGTGTTCTGCTTTTAACTGCATATTAAAACTTCAAACGACCCCACAGATTTGTCTTGTGAGTCAGACAGAAGCCCCCCGTCACTGTTGTGTTCTTAAATACCACTGTCTTTCTAGTTGCCTGCCTCTTAGTTAATTTGACCATATATCTCATTTCTTCTCTGCCTTCATTGGCTTGTGTGAGTAAGCACTAAATTATCATTTTGTGAAATCACCCCCTTCAACTATTTAAATTTATTGGCCATTCTACTGTATTCCATAGTACCGGAATACAAAAGTGATCACCCCCTTTCAATCTATCTTGCTGTTTTAAAAATAGTGACTTTCCACTAAAACATAACTTTTTAGACAGGTAAAACTTAAGTTACCTACTTTCACATCTAACTTCTCTAGTGCCCACTGCAGTGTTTAGGATAAACCATTTTTTTTTCATCTTACCTTTAAGCATCCCTGTGACTAGCACTTGCTCTAATACCCGCTGGAAAGCACTAGGAAGCCTTAAACTGATACAAACACTCAACTCTCCTTATGACTAAGGAGAAATTAATCATAGGCACTAAACAGCCTATAATTGCAAAGTACCTTGCTAAGGTAAGGGAAAACAGCTCCTGTACTTTTCAAAAAAAAGCACCAAACTAGGCATGTCCAAGTGTCAGCTTCTGTTGATTTCTCCTGTCCACCTGGTGAATCTGGGCATACTGGGGCAATGCAGCAATTGCCTTACATATGCAGACAACCCTCTCCTCCTACCATCCAACACTACAACCTGCGAGAGATGCACTTACATAGCCAAACTGGAAGCAAAGCTCTCTCTACCCATGATTGTGCTAGACAGTCAAGAGGAAAAGGTTAACACCCGCACTACACCTCAAGCAACACATAGCCCTCCTAAACTCACACCAACACCCACACATAGCAACACTAAATCCACATATGCAGAGGCCCTTAACTGTAACCTGCACAAGCAACAAGGTCCTCCAAAGCTGAAACGCAAACAAACACCGATCACAACCAAAGTGTCACATAGCTCACAACACCAGTGTGCCACCCAGCAACAGCCCCTAAGGCAAGACAACATACCTAACACTTTAGTCATAGGTGACTCTATAGTCAGGCACACTGATGTCCTACTCACCAGGCTGAACAAGGAGAAAATTACAGTGAGCTGCCTGTCGGGTGCCTGAATCTGCCACATAACTCATGCAATCAAGTCACTCCACAACAAGAACAAACATGACTCTGTCATTGTCCATGTTGGAGCGAATGACGTGAGACGTACCTCCTTGAACTACATGAAAAGAGACATGGAAGAGCTCTCAGATCATTTGGCCCAGGCAGGTATGACCCTAGCCCTGAGTAGCATCCTGCCTTTGCCCAGAATGACACCACAATATAAGGACAAAATGATTGACTTCAACAATTGGCTAAGCTTCTGGTGTCATTCAAAGGGGATCCAGTATCTGTCTGCCTGGGTTGACATGATTGACAGACCATGATGCTTTGCCAGAGATGGTCTGCACCTGTTGCCCCTGGGATTCAGGTTACTGGCAAAGGATCTTGCCACCCCTATAGTGCCTTCTTTAGGCAAAGTTCAAAGCACAAAACCACCACCATAACAGGTACAAGCATGCAAAATCTGAAGGTAATGCTACTCAATGCTAGACGTCTAAACCTCAAAATGCACTCTTTTGAGGCACTCCTAAAAATGGAAAGCATCGATATCTGTGCAGAACTGAGACCTGGTTCAAGGCTCCAGAGAGCATCCCTGCAATACCAGGCTACAACTCTTACCACACTTTTCGGCCACCAAACCAGGATAGAAACACTAAAGGTGGAGGAGTGTCCATATTCACCAAGGATATTCACACCACCAGGTTAGTTGCTCAACAAAATGCATCTGAAATTCTCCAGGTGCAACTAACTCTAGGTAAGACTGCAATCCAAATTGTAGCTTGCTACAGATCCCCCACAATGCCCCAAGATTATCACTACACCTTTCTAAACATACTGGAAAATATTAATATACAACCAAACACCCTAATACTGGATGATTTCAACTACGCTGCCATTAACTGAGAAAACTACTGTACCAACACCTTTGCCCAACGGTTCTTGGAATTCATAAATTCCAATGCCCTGGATCAACTAATCCATAGTCCCACCAGGGGCTCCAATATCCTAGACCTGGTCATTACCAGCATGGGAAATTGATGATCCACACCTGTGGTCACCCCCTCATTTGTTAGGTGAGACCATAAGCTAATCACCCTTAACATCCACATCCCACCCCCACCCCCCACCCCCAGTAAGAAAACCTCCATAAAAAACTTCTCCAACGCCAACTTCATGCTACTCAAGTCAGAAGTTACAAACTTCATGACACTCATGCAGACGGGAACTGAAAGTTCGACTGCTGAGTCCTACACTAAGGCACTGTACAAGCAGATCCACTCAAGCATGAATCATGCCGTCCCAAGTAGAACCAAGATGCACTCCTCCAAAAAAAGGAAGCCAATATGGTGGTCCCCTGCCATAAACAAACTTTACAACAAAAGGAAGAAACTGTTGCAGAAAGAGGAAAATCCCAGGATGCAAAAAACTCCCTTACCAGCCTCATTAAGAAGCTGAGATCCCTCATAAAATCCTCCAAAGCTAGTTACGAAAATAAAATTGCCAAAGATTCCAAAGACAACCACAAGGCATTCTATATCTATGTCAATAATCTAAATGGCAATGCTCAGATCTGCTCTGAGCTACAACAAAATGGCATTAAATATACTGATCCCAAGGATATTGCCAATATCCTGGGAGATCGATTCAGTGCAAATTTCACCCCCTCTCACCCCCTAAAAGGCCCATCTCAATACTGGAAGATTGCCAAATTCCGGTAATAACGGCCACACAGGTAAAAAACGCACTCTCCAAAGCTAAGAATACAGCATCCATGGGACCAGATGACATCCCAGGCTGTGTACTACATGAACTACAAAATTAACTGGCACCTCACCCAAGTGTCATGTTTAATTATACCCTCACCTCAGGCTTCATGCCCACTGAGTGGCGCACAGCTACAGTTATCCCACTCCACAAGGGGGGATCCACCTTGGATACTGGGAACTACCGCCCCATCAGTCTGACGAGCCTGATCTGCAAGGCCATGGAACGTATTATCATAGAACTTATAAACAAAGACATTGGCAACCTTAAAACACTGGACCCCACCCAGTTTGGGTTCATGAAGGGCCGATCTTGTCTCCTGAACCTAATTGACTTCTTTGAATCAGTCTCCAGAGTCGTGGATGAGGGTAAGGCAGTCCACATAGCCTATCTGGACCTCGTCAAGGCCTTTGACACCATCCCCCACTCTGGAATCATAGATAAACTTACTAAGCTGGGCATTAATCCCTATGTCACTCGATGGGTTGCTAACTGGCTTACTGACAGAACCCACACTGTAAAAGTAGCTGACTCCAAATCCAGCTCGAGACAAGTGACAAGTGGAGTATTTCAGGGTTCAGTCCTGGGACCTCTCTTGTTTGGCATCTACTTCTCTGACGTACAGGCCAATCCTAAGGGACTCTGGCTAACAATGTTCACAGATGACTGCAAACTGGGAGCCATTATTGAATGCCCAAATGATGTCGATACTCTACAAAAGGGCCTTACAGAAACAGATGCTTGGTGCCAGAGCCATGGGCTCAAGCTCAAAGCCAAGAGATGTATAGTTATCCCCTTTGGGAAAAAACATGTACCCGTGAATTACCACATAGATAGCAGTACACTAAACACCGAAAGTGTGCTAAGAGACTTAGGGACACAGGTGGACAATGGTCTCACCTTCAATAACCACATCGCCACAATAGTCAGGAAATCCTTCTGTGTGGCACACCTCATCACTAAGGACTTTTCATCCAGAAAAAAGGAGGTCATTGTCCCACTGTACTCATCCCTCATTAGATCCATTATAGAATACAATGCCCCATTTGGTATGTACCTCTCAAGGCATCTGCAACAACTGGAAAGACTGCAGAAATACCTCACTAAAAGAATCACAGGCCTAAAGCAGATGCCCTATGCTGACCACCTTAAAAAACTCCAGCTATACTCTGTCGCATATCGTCTACTCCGAGACGATCTCTGCTTAACATACAAGGCCATGTCAAACCCAGAGCTGTTGGACATGCTACACTTAAAGAAATCCCAATCCCTCAGAGCCACACGCTCCAGGGATCTAAACCCTGTCATCACAATAAATAAGACAAGCTGGAGGGATAGGTTCCTGAGACTCCCCAGACTCTGGAATAGACTGCCCATACATGTCAAGCAGAGTACCTCTTTGGCCCTCTTCAAAAGGAACCTTGTGACTGGATGGGAGAAAGGAAATTCACTCCAGGGATCCCATCAGTAGCCCTGCTAGACAGGGGTCCAGGGAAGTAAATAGTGTGGGAAGAAATAGCCAGGGAATTGTTATGGCTAGGCTTGTATAGGCCCTAGGGCCGATAGCCTAGTACCAACCTATGAACCTATGAACCTACACAAAAAGATATTACCAACATGTTAGCTGATAGATTCAATGCAAACTTCACCCCCTGTCCCCACCTACCATATCCTAAAGCGTACCTGACACACTCTGCCCTCTGCTTACTATCTCCAGAGCACAGGTCATCTCTGCACTTGCCAAGGCCAAAAACACGGCCTCAGTGGGACCAGCTAATATACCAGGTTGTTTACTAAACCATCTAAAACAAGACATAGTGGACCCACTTGCTGTTCTCTTTAAATATAACTTGAGAACTGGCTATGTTCCTGCAGAATGAAGAACAGTAATCCCTCTGCACAAAGGGGGCTCATCAACTGACCCTGGGAACTACAGACCCATAAATCTAACAAGCCTCATCTGCAAGGCCATGGAAAGAATTATCATGGACCTTCTCAACAAGGAGTAAGGTGACCTTAAAACTCTGGACACAACTCCGATAAAGGGTAGATCATGCTTATCAAACCTAGTACACTTCTTTTTGAAAGTCACCAAAGCAATGGATGAAGGTAAGACAGTGCACACAGTGTATGTCAACCTTGCCAAGGCTTTCAGCACAGTGCCCACTCTGACATCATTGAGAAACTCTCCCAAATAAGGATTAACCCTTATGGTACTAGATGGGTAGTCAACTGACTCACTGACAGAACACATCCTGTCAAATCTGGTGACTCAATCTCCACCAGTAGCCCCATCACCAATGGAGTACCACAGGGTCTGTGTTGGTCCCCTTACTGTTTGGCATCTATTTCTCAGAAGTTTTGGCCAAATTAGATGGTCTTTGGCTCACCAATTTCATTGATGATTGCAAACTGCAAGCAATCATTGAGTCCACCAACAATGTCAATGTTTTACAAGAAGGACTAACACAAATAATTGGTGCCAAAGCCATGGTCTAAAACTAAATGCAAAAAAACAAAAAAAAAACCCCAAAATGCATTATTATTCCCTTTGGCAAAATGGTATTGCCTACAAATGACAGTATTGACAGCACACCCCCCCCCCCCCGAGTTCAAACCCAGTGATGTGAGACTTGGGAACAAAGGTTGATAACAATCTAAACTTTGACCACCAAGTTTCTACAGTGGTAGGGAAAACCTTCTACATTTTTATTTTATTTTTTTATTTTACATTTGTTGACCAGGATAGTCCGACTGGATGCATGTCCATTTTCAGTGGAGGCCCGGGGAATAAGCTCCAAGGGTAAGCAGATACAGCATTACATAATACCAGCATTACATATTACAAACAGACTATCTACAGAGATTACATAAGTAAGCAAGTTAAACAAGTTCCACAGGTTAGAGTTAATCCTGAGCGCAAGTCAGGATTAAATTAAATTACACAATAAACTGGTTAACAGATTTTTACACATTCTAGAGAGAGTCAGCCAGGCTTGATACATTGACATAGCCAGTTAAGTGACAAATGTTGTTTGAGTCTAGTTTTAAATTGACCTAAGGTGGAAAGTAAGGTAATATCAGCTGGAAGAGAGTTCCAGGATCTACTTACTTAATTAGGGTAATGGAGATGCTGCACTTCCACAAGTCAAATGGCACAAGAGTCACTCGCTCTAGGGATCTGAACCTAGCTTGTGACATTAACAGAACATGCTGGATTGACAAATATGTCTCCCAGAGACTGCTGTTTCTCTGAAAAAGACTTTCTATTCACATAAAACAGAGCTCCTCACTTGACCCTATTCCACCACAACCTAGATAATTGGATGGTAGACCACAAATTCATCCCTGGGGTGGCACCCATGTTGGTCATGGACAGGAGTAGCCAGTGTTGATCACAGACCTGCTCTGCTCATAAATTTGTTCTGTGAACTACCCAAAATGAACAAATGGGGATACTTGCGATTAAAATGGTTAACCTTGTCAAGGCTCTGGGACCGCTAGCTTGGTAACTTCCTATGAACCTATGAATATCTATAAAAATGTATATTTTTCAACTTTGTGCCACTAAGCCTTGTATTTCTGTGATAGAATCAGTTAAAGTCTCAAAGTTGGTAACTTTATCAATGCCTTTTGATTTATCATACTACTATTAACTTATCTACTACAGTGGACTTTTCATACTTATAGCTGAAAACTAACCTAGATCTCTTAAGCGTTTAATTAATTCAGCTTTGCTTTTTTATAGTATGATTGGACAGAGTCATTGAATTTGTCTCATGACTAATGTTTATATCTCAGAGAACTTTGCTCAGATTCAAATATACTTGTTTTCAGCTAATATGGTATTTGAATCTGACAGATTTTCATGTTTAAGTATGTGCTGTGATGCCCACATCACTTTGCTAGTAGAAAGGACAGAGCATTGAGACAATAATGTAATCCAAACAGAATATAAAACAACATTCATATGTTAGTAGTTTTATCATAGCAGAATATAAAACAAAATCCATGTGCTGACAGGAATATACAGAAACATATGCTTTTTCTAAGCATGGATCAGAAAGTTTTTTTTTTTCTGTTTATCCTAGCATTATGTTATAAACTGTCAATTTAAAGAAAAAGATTCAAGGGACGTATAAAGTAAAGTTGAAGTGTTTTGCTAGTCTCCACTGATTTTTTCAAATCATCATCTTTAAACTTATTTTATGGCCAGAGAGGACTGTAGGCTGGTTGAAAAAGAGCTTGGTTGCTCTTCAGTATTGTGTGCTTTCATTTCATTAGAGAGTAATCCACAGTTTTATTTAAAAATTAAGCAGAAAGAAAGATTAAGGCTGAGCTGGAAGGAAGGTGATATGCAGAGGTCATGAGGTTGGATGCATGATATTTTGGGGTGCTCTACCAGGAGCACATGAAACGGGGGGCAGCAGAGAGTTGCTCGCTGGAGTATATTTGCACTACTAGTGGCCGTTATCTTGAATATAAAAGGAAGAAGATTCCCTACTGGATATTGCAAATGAACATTCTGAATATGGTCACAGTACTGATGAAATTGTTTTTTTACACAGAAAAAATGATTCCACAAATAAAAAGCAAAACACACCAGATTAATGTTCTGCCTAGAAATACAAATATAAACAATGATAATAAACATAATTTTAAGTTTTTATTAATAGACAAAACAAGAACTGAAGGAAGAACGGGTGACATCAGGAATAGGAATGAATTTAAAGAAACAAGATGGATAAAAAGGATGACAACAGAAGGTCTGGTAGAGGCTTAAATGACAAAGTTCCTATTATATCAATCTTGAAAGTAAGACCCCTACAAAGATAGGATGATACATTGTTACTAATGCTTGCATTCATTTATATTACATTTTAGATATTTGAATTTTTTGGAATGTTGACTTCACGTTTCAGACTTATAGTTTTAACATTTTTTAAAAAATGTATCTTGAATGGGAATGCATTTATGAGACACTGGTGCTTTAAATGTTAATTGTTTTAATTAAGAATCTAAGTAGGGTTTTTGTATTTAAATGGAGGATTAGCATGCTGTTAGTTAACGTCTGATGAAGCATTTGGTTTAACTGTGAAAGCGCTTACGTTTTGTTTTAATAAACATTTTGTGATACATTAGAATTATGAGCCATCATCTTGTTCTGCTTTGCGGATGATTGCTGGACAGAAAAAAATAAGTTCAGGTCACATTTTCAAGACATTTAGACAACTTTCTGTAAGTGGATACATCTTGGAGTAGAGACTTTATTTTTTTTTTTCATTTTTTTTTCTTGCATGTTATCAAAAGATTTTGCCATTAAGGCCACATCTAGCTTATCCAGTCAGTTTTATTTAAATTGCCATCTATAAAGGCAACTGCTATAGAATCACTGTCACAGTAGCAGTCAGGTGCCCTACCAGAGCCCATTTTGCTCCTAACATGGTACAGCAAATGTCAACTGTAACATGAAATGGTCATCTGATATCTTTAGCAGTTAAAGTCAGCTCCATAATAGAATGAACCTTTGTAGCACTTCTGTAAGACATTAACAATATCCAGTGTTACACCATAATGTATTTCATATTCGCAAGCAGCTCTCTAATAAACCAATATTGTATACAGCATTAAAGATATGAACTTTTAAAGTTTGTTATGCTGTTGTCCCATGACAATTTATTTTTTTGTTCTACATTTGCCTAATGTGTTTCCAAGAAAATTGCAGGTCTGCAGAGACTTTGAATGTTATTGGAAGAAGTTTTTGCTAATAAAATGAAGGCACTCATCATAAATCATTTTTTGGAGTACTTTATTTTGTTTAAAACTACATTTGGTTAATCTAGGAGCTTGCAGTCAGAGTCTCTGCAGATCTACGGTTTGTTTTTTCCTTTTTTGGCTTGGTTTGTGTTTTGCTACTAGTTTCTGAGCAAATCTGTTAAAAAGACAGCACTCTTGCATTGTCCTTCAGAAGGGGCAGTGGGATATTGAAGAAGACTTTTGCATACCACTGTGCTTTTCCAATAATAAACCAAGAGCATGCGCTATTAACTCAGAGATGCTTTTAGTTAGAGGTACATTGAAATAAAATTTGTGTGCCTTGGAAGAAAAACCTAAGAAATGCAATGTTTTCTTTCAAGTCATGATTTTCAAAGGTACTTTTTATCATCAATCATCATCTAGAAAATTTTATTGAAATGAGAACTTTACAAAGCAGAGATAAGATATGGCTCTTTTGAATGACGTACTGACTTTCTGCCCCGTATTTCCAGTGAGGTATTACATAGCATATCGATAATAAAGGGGTAATGGATCTTGTAACCATCAACTAAAAAATCATTCATTGTAGGGTGTTATTAAAATGGGAGCAACATGTAATTTCCTAAACTATCTCTGCATTCTGGAATAACAAAAAGTATAGCAAGCCTAGAAATAAAATCTTGGATAATTTAGAGTTTCGACATTGTAACCAAAAAAAACCAAAGAGACATCATATTTACATCAACTATTATTTGGTGTGTGTTTATTACAATATATGTGGAACTGGACAGTTTTATTACAAAGATTAAAAGCATCTTTTCACCAAGGTTTTTAAGTATGTACACATAAGATAAATACAGACTATATGTGTACATGCATGTGTATGTATGTTTATGGTTACAGGTGAAAATTGCAAATGCTCTTTTGAACTAATGCTTTTCTGACCTGTAAAGAAGAGTGAATCCTCATATGAGTGAATGTTCTTCTTGATGGAGTTTTTTGCTGGCAGCCTTTTCCATGACATTGTTGTACATAGGTATAAGGGAAATTTGCTCTTACCCCACTATTGTGCAATCTCAGAGTTGGCATATATAATTAGGGGGTTGCAGGGGTGCTCCCCCCTGAAAAAAAAATTAATTTTTTTTCAAATTCAATCTTTTTTATATTCAATGTAAAGTGATTATTCTTTCTGTGTTCACACCTATGAGCATTTGAGGCTTGAGACAAATATATCTATATATATCTGTCTATCTAGCTATCTGTCTGTCTATCTATCTATCTATCTATCTATCTATCTATCTATATATGGTTCTACTTCTAAATTTCAAACTTTCAAAACATCGACCTTCTTATGTTTGAGACCATAAGAGTGAAGGTTTGAAACTTTGAAATTTAAAATTAAAAAAATCTTTTCTTTTACATTTTTGAACACCCCCCACACCCCTGCTAATTTAATAAACCAACTCCAAGATTGCACTACAGTGAGGAAAAGGGTAAATATACATTTACAGCGATCTTCATTTATTCAGTTCAAAGTCTCAAAACTTCTGTCTTATGGTCACAACCTTAAGAAAGTCGACATTTTGAAAGTCCAAAAATGAAAGAGACCTATATATATATATATATTTTTTTTTTTTTGGGGTCCACTTCTAAATCTTGAAAGCTCATAATCTTGAAATTCAAAATATTGAGTTCAAAATCTTGAAAGTTCAAAATACTGAAAACACAAAATACTGAATTTCATGATATCAAAAAAAACAGAGTACACCAACACTTACAAATAACAAAACATATTACTCTTTTCTAACTATTAGCAAGGGGGCAAACCCCCCTGCACCCCCCATGTGGGGGGGGGGGGCTGCGCCACCCACTCCTCCTGCTACTTAAATATATTAACTCCAAGATCACACTCCACAGAAGAAAATGGCAAACATACCATTACGTGCTTCATGACTGCCTGTTGTAACATTAGTCATGTTCCCTTTTAATTTGCTATACCATAACATAACTCATCTTGATGTAGTAAAGTACAATCTCGGAGTTGATATATTTAAATAGCAAGAGGTATGGGGGGTGCAGCGGGGCTTGCCCCCCTGCTAATAGTTGGAGTAAATGAATATGCTTTGTCTTTTATTTGTCTCTCTATGTACTTCTGGTGGAGTATAATAAGTGTTAGTATCCTGTAGTTTATTTCAATATTCTGAAATTCAGTGTTTTGAACTTTCAAGATTTTATAGCTTAGTACTAGACTAACTGCCCTTGTGAGCCATTGTAAGCCTCGCCAATTATCCCTTCTGAGGCTCAAACCTTGCACCTTGTGTTTATAAGACAAACACCTTAACCATTAGGACATCTTCGCAAACTAATTGGACTCAGTTATTTTGAATTTCAAGATTATGAGATTTCAAGATTTAGAAATGGACCCATACACACACACACACACACACACACACACACACACACACACACACACACACACACACACACACACACACACACACACACATATATATATATATATATATATATATATATATATATATATATTGGTTTACTATCAAATGTGTGAATGTCAAAAGAAATTATGATCAAAAGACCTACTCACATGTTTCATAATGTTGAAAAGGACAGAATGTCGTAATCACACTTCCTGTTGCTAATTCAGCCTTTGTCAACATCCATAGACTGCAGGTCTGTACTGCATATCACATCACATAAAGATTTTGCAGGATGGCAAGCCCCACTGCACCACCCATGTGGGGTGGGCTGCTCCCCCCACACAGATTATATATTCCAACTCCAAGATTGCACTACAGTGGGGAAAGGGTATATTTCCTGATTAGCACTGTACAGTAATCTCTAGTAATAAGGTCGACCATATATTGTTATTTTGATGGTAAACAACATATATATGGGTCTACTTCAGAAGACGGAGAAACCAAAAGACTTAATCCCAAAAGACTGAAAATTCAAAATACCAAACACATTTTTAATGCAGGGGTCAAGTCCCCTGAACTGCCCACACCCCCTGCTAACTATATATGCCAACTCCAAGATTGCACATCAGTGGAGAAGGGGAAAATTCCATCATTCAGTATTTTGAATTTTCAGTCTTTTGTTTTTTCAGTCTTCTGAGGTAGACCCATAGATATACATACATATATATATATATATATATATATATATATATATATATATATATATATATGGATCTACTTTCAATGAACAAAAGTACGATCCACTGAATTTCATTCACCCGATCTTCATCCACCAAAATCCCATTTAAATGAAGTAAAGAAGTGCTGAATTTCTTTCACAGGGAAGGGAACCACTTGACCACCATGCAAACAAAACACAACGGAAAGCAACTCAGCCCATCAAAGCTGGGGGGCTTCACCCCCCTACACCCCCCTACTTAAATAAACCAACCCTGAGATTGCACTATACGGGGAGAGGGCACAGTTCACCATTGCAGTCAAGTGGTTCCTTTCCCTGTGAAAGGAATTCAGCAGTCGGTTGCTTCGTTTAAATGGAGTTTCAGTGGATGAAGTTTTTGTGAGTGTTAGAGGATACTGGATTCACAGAGTTTCT
This sequence comes from Protopterus annectens, assembly GCF_019279795.1. Taxonomy (NCBI): domain Eukaryota; kingdom Metazoa; phylum Chordata; order Ceratodontiformes; family Protopteridae; genus Protopterus; species Protopterus annectens. The sequence goes on from NC_056746.1 coordinate 78,169,725, forward strand.
CAGCCAATGCTTAAGACAGTGCTTAATGATGTACAAAGGTGCTCAAATGGTAATATTTTGGGGCTATAAACTGGCCATATTATATTGTATAAGTGTTATTTTAATCAATAAAAATATTTTAAAAAAAGGTTAATGGAATGCTGACAAAATACATTAGAAAGGGAAGATGGGCAATGCAGAGGTGCCCCATATTATCTGAGGTGTTACAGCTAGCTATGGATGCCTTAATGAGAAATATATAGATCAGGCTGAAGGAAAGAGAAAAAAAATGTGAAGGTGCTGGTGACAGATGTGATAAAAGAGAGCTTTGATGTGGCATTGGGAGAAATCATTAAATGCACTACTGGATATGAACTTAAATGCAGTTGGGGCACATGTTGTTGGGAGGATTATGGACAGATAAGGAGAAGAAAGTACATAACAGACAAGTAAAGATCAGACAGTTTAACTCCTAAAGCTGAAAGTATGGGATTAATCTGGAGGGATTTCTCTGGACAGTTTTGAAATGACCAATCATCAAACCATTTCAGGAAAACATGCAAAACATTTCCTGATATTTTATAATCTCATGGATTCTATATTGCTGATAGGCTAGAGGAGAAAAATTGCACTACATAGAGGGGTGCAGGGTCCCCCCAATCACCCTGAGCCACTAAGTTATTGTCTGATTAAGTGTTTTTTATGGGAATAGTCAGTCAGTCAACTGTGATTTAACTGTTTTTATTATAACCACTTTGGATGATGTAACAGGAATTTAAAACAGACTAAAGAAAACACTGAAGCTCTATTAGACACTCATGAAGCTAATTCAGATTTTTGTTTTAGAAAGTGTCAACATTGTAAATTTCTGTGGATTGCACTGATACTATTACATATATATGCCCATTCATTCACTCATTCATTCAATCCTTCATCATTCATTCATTCATTCGTTTGTTCATTCATTCATTCATCCATTCATTCATTCATTAATTTATTCATTCATTCATTCATTCAATCCTTCATCATTCATTCATTCGTTTGTTCATTCATTCATTCATTCATTCATTCATTCATTCATGTATTCATTTGCTCTTTCATTCATTTGATCATTCATTTATTCATTTGTATGTTCATTCATTAATTTCTTCATTCATCCATCCATTCATTCATCTGTCCATTCACTCATTCATTTATTCATTCACTGAACTCCATCTTATTCAAGGACATGGGTGTACTGGAGACTATTCTGGCAATGAATGAGTATGAAGCAGAGAACCAGTTCTGCACAGTATGCCGAACCAGTTCTGCACAGTGCACCAATCAAAGTCATCTCACAGCAACTAGACATATGCTAGTGACATATAATGATACCGCGGAAGACACATTACAGACATTTTTTTTTTAATTATATGAAAGAGAGGCTCAACAATAAAAACAAAAGGGGAATGGTGACAGAGAATGTCATATTGTCAGAGATACAGTTTAGCTTTTCATATTCAGACATCAGTAAGACATAGATGTGGAAAAGGGGAGGTTATGAACCCTATGCAGAGAAGAAAACAAAGGGGAATGAGAAGCAGTCTGGGAGTGAATAACTAAAAATAACTAAAAATGACATATTGGTAGAGGTTGAGGAGCTGATACGTTGACCATTAGGAGTTAAGAGGAGCTATAGTCAGTGACACATTTCAGAGTGCTAAGGATTAGTAATACAGTGTGACAAGCTTTAGACGGAGGAATAAGGGTTAAGAAAAGTGTATGACAGTGTATAGAAAGTGCACGACCTGTGATTCAGTTTTTGTTAGTTTTGTATGTATGCTAGCCAATGTTCCTTAACCAATGTGTGCAAACTCCTGCCTCACTGTTGCACTGTACCAGAACTATTAGTTGCAATATATTATGATTTCATGTCAAACTTATTAACTTGTATTTCTACAAATATATATATATATATATATATATATATATATATATATATATATATATATATATATATATATTTTTTTTTAATACTCTCTTTAGCAGCATGTGTAAACTCCTGCCAGATGAATATATTGTCCATACTTGTTGTCTGTAAACCTATATGAACTTCTGCCAAGCTGGCTAGCCTTTGGCAGTTTCAGCAAGCTTTTACTGGACTTTCCTGTAGTGGTCTAATATACAATATTTATCTGTCTTTCTCTCTTTGCTGACATCCTTCATCTATTATGCCTAGCTTTAGTCTCTCTCTGTTCTATCTTTTGTTAGTAATTTCCTTCTCTGCTGTATTCCTCACCTCATCTTTAACCTCTTTTTATATCTGTTCATAGGTTCATAGGTAGGTACTAGGCTATCGGCCCAAGGGCCTACGTATGCCTAGCCAACAAGGTTCCCTGGCTTACGTCACCCAAGAAAGTTATTTTCCTGTGCCACTGTCAAGCAGAGACACAGAAGTGATCCCCGGCATGTATTTCCTATTTCCCATTCACTCATCAAGATTTTTCTTGAAGAGTGCTAATGAAGAACTTTGCTTGACATAGATGGGTAGCCTGTTCCAGAGTATGGGAAGTCTCTAGGACAAGAATCTATCCCTCCAGCATGTCCTGTTTATTGTGGTGACAAGGCTTAGGCCCTAGAGCATGTAGCTCGGAGGGATTGGGATTTCTTTAGGTCAAGCATGTCTGGCAGCTCTGGGTTTGACATAGCTTTATATGTTAGGCAGAGATCAGCTCAGAGTAGGCGATATGCTACAGAGTAAAGCTGGAGTTTTTTCAGGTGGTCAGTGTAGGACATTTGTTTGAGGCTAGTAATCCTCTTTGTGAGGTACTTCTGTGGCCTTTCCAGCTGCTGCAGATGTCTTGTGAGGTACATTCTAAAAGGGGCATTGGACTCTATAATGGGTCTAATGAGTGTTGAGTAGAGGGGAACAATTACCTCTTTTTTCCTGGATGAGAACCCTTTTATGATGAGGTGTGCCACATAGAAGGACTTCCTGACTACTGTGGCGATGTGACTATCAAAGGAGAGAATACTGTCCACCTGGGTCCCAAGGTCTCTTATCACGCATTCGGTGTTAAATAGATTGCTGCCTATGTGGTAGTTCATGGGTACAGAGTTTTTACCAAAGGGGTTGACAATGCACTTTTTGGCATTGAGCTTGAGGCCATGGCTCTAACACCAGGCATCTGTCACAGCGAGGCCCTTCTGTAGGATGTCCACATCATTTGGGGACTTGACTATGGCTCCTAGTTTGCAGTCATCTGCGAACTTCATTAGTCAGAAGCCTTCTGTGTTAGCCTGTACTTCAGAGAAGTAGATACCAAACAGGAGAGGTCCCAGGACGGAAACCTGTGGTACTCCACTTGTCACTGCTTTGAGGTCAGATTTGGAGTCTGCAACTTTTACAGTGTGGGTTCTGTCAGTGAACCAGTTGGGAACCCATCTTGTGATGTAGGGATTTATACCTAGTTTAGTGAGTTTAGCTATAATTCCAGAATGGGGGATGGTGTTGAAAGCCTTGGCGAGGTCAAAATAGGCTGTGTGAACCACCTTACCCTCATCTACGGCTTTGGTTACTGCCTCAAAGAAGTCGATCAGGTTCAGGAGGCATGATCTGCCTTTCACAAACCCGAACTGGGTGGGATCCAGAGTTTGGAGCTTACCAATGTCTTTGTTTATGAGTTCCATGATGATACATTCCATGGCCTTGCAGACCAGGCTCATCAGGCTAATTGGTCAATAGTTCCCGGGATCAGTGGTGGCTCCCCCTTTGTGGAGTGGGATAACTGTTGCTGTGTGCCATTCAGTGGGCACAAAGCCTGATGCGAGGCTATTATTGAGCATGGTGCTTAAGTAGGGAGCCAGTTCATTCTGAAGTTCGTGTAAATTGCAGCCTGGGATGTTGTCTGGTCCCATGGATGCTGTGTTTTTGGCTTTAGAGAGTGCAGCTTTTACCTGCATAGTTGTGATTACAGGGACTCTGCATTCTTCCTGTATAGATATGGGCCCTTTAGGGGGTGAGAGGGTGGTAAAGTTAGCACTGAACCTATCTGCCAGGATGTTGGCAATATCAATTGGTTCTGTAATTTTCGTGCCTTTGTGCTGCAACTCAGAGCAGATGTGGGTGCTGCCATCGAAATTCTTGACATAGCTATAGAATGCTCTGTGGTTGTCCTTGGAATTAGTGGCAATTTTTTTTTTGTAGATAGCTTTGGAGGATGTTATATGGGATCTCACCTTCTTACTGAGGCTGACCAGGGAGCTCCTCCACGCATGGAATTTTACTCTCTTTTGCAACAGTTTCTTCCTTCTGTTGTACGGTTTGTTTATGGCAGGGGACCACCAGACTGGCATCCTTTTTTTGGATGATAGCTTCTTGGTTTTGTTTGGGATAGCATGATCCATGCACTCATGTAAGTGTTTATAGAGTGCATTTGTGCAGGATTCAGCAGCTGTAACTGTATTGTCCATCTGCATGGGTGTCATGATGTTCACCACTTTTGTATTAAGAAGGATAAAGTTGGCTTTGGAGAAATATTTTACTGTAGTTTCCTTAATGGGGGGTGGGGGCGGGATGTGGATATCAAGGGTGACTAGCTTATGGTCGGATCTGACCAACAAGGAGTTGACTTCAGGTGTGGAACACCGGTCACTCATGTTGGTAATGACTAGGTCTAGGATATTGTTGCACCTGGTGGGGGTGTGGATAAGTTGATCCAGGGCATTGGAGTTTATGAATTCCAGAAAGCATTGAGCTAAGGAGTTGGTACACGAGTAGTTTTCCCAGTTAATGGTGGGGTAGTTGAAGTCAGGGTGTTTGGCTGAACCCTAATATTTTCCAGTACATCAAGAAAAGAGGAGTGGGAATCCTGGGGCATGGTGAGGGATCTATAGCAAGCTACAATTTGGATTGCAGTTTTGCCCAGACTTAGTTGCACTTGGATAACCTCGGATGCATTATGCTGAGCTACTAGCCTGGAAGTGTGGATATCCTTAATGAATATGGACACACCTCTGCCTTTGGTGTTTCGGTCCAGGTCACATGGCCAAAAAGTGTGGTATGAGTTATAGCCTGGTAGTGCAGGGGTGCTCTCTGGAGCCTTGAACCAGGTCTCAGTCACTGCACAGATATCGATGTTCTCCATTTTAAGGAGTACCTTGAGTGAGTGCATTTTGAGATTTAGACTTCTAGCATTGTGTAGCATTACCCTCAGTTTTTGCTTGCCTGTTCCTGTTATGGTGGTGAATTTTTTATTTAAACCTTGCCTAAAAAAGGCACTATAGGGACAGCAAGAGCCTTAGCCTGTATCCAGAATCCCAGGGGTGCCAGGTGCAGGCCATCTGTGGCAAAGCATTGTGGTCTGTTGACCATATCATTCCAAGCAGACAGATACTGGATCCCCTTAGAATGACACCAGAAGCTCAGCCAATTGTTGAAGTCAATCATTTTGTCCTTGTACTGCAGTATCATTCTGGGTGATGGCAGAATGCTACTCAGGGCTAGGGTCATACCTGCCTGGGCTACAAGATTGGAGAGCTCTTCTATGTCTCTTTTCATGTAGTCCAGGGAGGTACGTCTCAGGTCATTCACACCAACATGGACAATGACAGAGTCATATTTGTACTTGTTGTGGAATGACCTGAGTGCGTGGGTTATTTGACGGATCCCATTTCCTGCTAGCCATCATGTTTGCCTTCTCCCCCTTTTTTCCGCCATCCACCACTTTTCTTTCCCCTGCCTCTTGAGATCTTTGTATAATATTTCTATGTAACCTTTTATAGCATGTGCATTAATTTGATTTGCTTTCCTGCAACTACACTATTTAATAAATATAAAGCATGTCTTAAAGTACTACAAATGTCTTTCTTATAATTCTAGAATATGAGGCTCTGGGTCAATCATAAGATGGACAGGATCTAATATATTTTGTGTGCTTGCAGTTCATGACCCACTTGGTAGCTGTCACTTTCTAGAAAACGGGAAATGCTCAAACTCAAACTAGCTCTATCTCACTTACCACTTAGCACTCCTGAGACCTTACCCTTTTAAATTATATAACCATACCGGAGCCTTAACTTTAACCCTAGAACTCCAGCCTGTTCCTAATCTAAGTCCTCCCTCCCTAACCCTAAAACTCCACTCCTGATCTCTAACCTAAAGTTCCTAATTGCTCCCTAAAGTTATAATTCCAACCTCCCTCCCCTAAACCTACATTCATTGATCACTTACTAATCCTAAACTATATTCCCACTCCCTAAACCTAAAACTGCCTCCCTGCACCCTAATCCTAATCCCTAACCCTAAAATCTCAGTTCCAGTCCTTAAATCTAGCAATCTACAAATACACCATGACCAGAAAACTATTAAAAACACAAAAAAAAAGGGAGCAGAAAGACTAAACACGTGTTTTTATTAACTTGACTTAGTGCTTTTGTTCTAGTAACTGGACATCTTCAGAATAAAGTAAAATTAGTAATAATTAACCTTATATAATAAACCTCCACTCAATTGAAGCCATCACCTGATCCCATTGGTTAAAAAAACAGTCAATAAATGACCGCATGAACGTAAATGAAAAACTGTGATGTACCATATAGACCGTTAATGCAAAAAATATATATAAACATACATAAAACACTTTCATGAATAACTAGCAATAAGGTAAAAACAAATTCACCAAGTTAAGTCTAAAACCATTAGTAACACTTAGTACATACAAGTCAGTAGGTAATAAAAGAATAAAATTGAAATGAGTGTGACCTACAGACACTATTATCTGGATCAAAACTCCACAGATTCAGAACTAAATCACATAAAGAATGAAGTTTCTGTCATAGGATTCTGCTAATAGAAACCATGTCATTTAAACTCCAACCAGCAGTTGAATTAGTCATCAGATGCCATTTTAATTCCTTGAGCTTTAATAAGTCACCTACAAGGCATCCTCGTATCTACTGTAATATTGTCAATGACATTAAATTTAAAACGATGTGAGCTGTGAGTACTGATGAGTTTGCAAAGTGCATTGTGCTCACCCATTTTCTTAATATCGTATACATGTCTATATATTCTAGCTCTCAGTGGTTGTTTTGTTTTCCCCTGTATAAAAGCTAGGACAATGTTGAGACTGGGTCACATACACAACCCTCACACAAGGGCATTGATATCTCTTGCTCAATCTAACCTCCCATTAATCCTTAATGAAAAAAGGAAGATCCTTCCAGCATAGAACTGCATTGTTTACAATGCCCACATTTTGTGATACTACTACCTCTGTAAAGGTACCAATCCTTTTGATCAAGGACTTAAATTAAAGGAAATGTCTTTTAAATAAACAGGATTGGGGGAATTACCTAAAATGCCTAGCAATTCTTGATTAACAGAAAAATGCTCCATTTCTTACTCACTGCAGCTTTAATATGAAATTCTAGGTTATAGGCAAGAATAAGTGCCTTATAACTATTCTTAGTAAAAATGGAAGGCTTTTTACTATAGAATTGTAGAACTTCCAACAGGGGATAAAATATCGGTCTCATTGCAAACATCAGATCAGTTGTGCTGCATCCTGATCTGAATCCAAACTGCTTATCTTTAATCTTACTTTCTACTACTCTGCGTATTTGTTTATCAATCATCCTCTCCAAAACTTTCATGCTGTGTGACAGGAATTTGATACCTCTGTACTGACCAAAGTTGTGGATGTCTCCTTTATTCTTGAACACTGGCACTAGTATGCTTATTCTCCAGTCATCTGGGATACACCTTTCTCTCCACCCTGCTATGAGTACTATCAGAAGACATTTTTCCCCTATCTCACCCAACATCTTTAGCGTCCCTGCTGTGTCCTCATCTCAGCCTGCTGCTTTCCCTGACTTCATTTTCCTTAATGCTTTTCTTACTTCTTTTAGGGTGGGTTCCTCCCATTTTCTCATCATAGGCTGTGTCTGGGGCAGTACAGCTCCTCCTCTTCTCTCATCATAGGCTGTGTCTGAGGCAGTACAGCTTCTGTGAGGTTTTCTTCATTCATAAGCTGCTTGGAAATACTCCTTCCATCTGCCTTTGATATCCTGTGGGCTGGTGAGCTGGTTGTTGCTGGCATCACTTATGAAGGGTCTCTGACTATCTTCTTTATCTTTCTGTCTTTCTCTTGCAACCTGATATAGTTTCATTGTGCCCCTTACTGAGTCACTTTCCAGAAGTTGGTAGAGTGCTTCTAATGCCTTGTTCTTTGCTATTGCAACTCCTTTCTTAGCTTGTCTGTTAGCCAACTAGTATTACTTCCTAGCCTGATCTGCCTTTCCTATCTCCCATTTTTTTCCTGCACTCCTCCTTTCTTTTGATGACTTCCGGACTTCTGCCTTTTACCACCAAATTTTCTTATGTCAGTTATTTCCATACCTGGTTTGGACACATATCTGTTCTGTAGTCCTAATGCATGCTGTTTTGAAACACTGTCATTCTTCTCTGGCTCCACCACCTTTCTTTCTTTTTCTTTTTGTGGTGCTAAAGCCCTGAGTAATTCTTTTAATGGTCGTGCTCTCTCCAGTCAACTTACATGTTTTCAGTCTGGTTGCTGTTGACCTTATAGCATTCTCTGACCACTATTTGCAGCTGATTGTGGCAACTAGTGTATTTTGTGGACTAACGGTTGCAGTGGGGATGACTTGGCAATCACTGATTCTACCCCATTCCTCTTTCCTTAATGGGAGAAAGCCTATCTGACTTGCATGCTATCCACTACTGTATGTGATCTTGTGACTGCCTCGCTTTCTGAATCATGCGATGGCTAATATCAAGCCATTTGCCAGACAGAAGTCTAAAATGGCTTCTTTTTTTATTCCTGTTGCCCCAACCATGTGGACTCAGGCTGTCCACATATCCCGTTCTGTCTATCCGGATATGTGCATTCAAGTCACCCATTATCAACACCAATTCATATTGTCCTGCTTTATCTAGTAGGTCTTGTAACTGCTATACGAATGCAGTCCTTTTCCTTATTATCACAACCTTGCTGTGGGGCATATGCTGAAATTACAAATACTGCTGTATCATTAGGCTGGAGTCTGATTGCCATGAGTCTATCCCTATTTCTGAGAACATCTCTCACTACCTTCAGAAGCCTCTTCATCACCACAGTTCCCACCATTTCTAGCCTTTTGCCCTCCTGAGTGGTAAACTCTGTATCCCAAGTCAAGTGGCTTTGCTGCACTGCCCTTCCATTTTGTCTCCTGCAGGATCCAGCCTCCTCCTTACCATCATGCCATCTACTTCCATGCTTTGTCCAGTCAGTGAACATTGAGTGCAGCAATTCTTTGTGCTTTTGCTCAACAGAGCTATCCCAGATAATTCAAGCTGGGCAACTGGGCATTGGCCAACCAGTAGCTTACTGACTCAGGGCTGCTGGGCTTTATGGCGGTCACACACTGGCCCATGTGAGCACGTACACCCCATCCATCATTAGCATGAATCACTTGTGTAGAGGGGAGTAGGCCAGGTCTTCAATCCTCTTATCACTGGTAACTACCCCTGCTCATTTGACGACATTATTCAGCAAACCCACTTATCACCAGTAACTACCCCTGCCCATTTGGCGACATTAGTCAACATGATCGAATCACCTCGGGCCATATTTTTTACACCGTGTGGCTAGCCCTGCTACGGCGGGCAGTCTGTGATCCATGTTCTCCTATCTTGACAATACTGCACATCACAGTAGATACCCAAAATGGTTGGTCTATGCAACTCTTCCCCCTATAAGGCAATATGTAGAGTCTGTGCTGTTGCCAACAGCTCAATTTTTGGATGAGTTTCAGATGGAAACACTCAGTATGTTTTTTGGAGATGGGAGGAAGCCCACAGAGATACAGGGAGATCATGCAAACTCCAAAGAGGCATTGACCTGAGGTCAGGATTGAATCTTGTACAGTTATGCCAATTGGATATGTAAATGTAAATTGTTCCTGTTTAGACAAAGAATCCCATCAGATTGCTGCAGCTTATTTCATTTTACACAAGTAATCTAAGCTCCTGCCAAGCACTATAAGGCTACATGCAAACAAACTACCCTTGATGGATATGACCTTTTAGTCCTGAAAAGAATTGCAATAAATTTGGATCCTATCTGACATTGTAAGTAATCATCCCCATATATATCCATCTGAATCTATAGCAAAAGCCCTGAAACTTCTCAATATAACCTAATTAAAAAGCTATCCAAATTTTACAAATAGATGTTTATATTCTAACTAAAACAGTGCAATGGAAACATATTAAAACAACTGATCCAAAATGAAACCACTAACAAATTCAAAAACATCTTTTTTAGTATGTCAAACCAACAAGTACCATTAAGAGGATAAAGAGTTAAAGAATATGCACTCCCAGCTAACCCTAGATACAACAAAGGTAATAAAAACAAGTGACAAGGCATTGAAATTGTGTTATGCAAGTAAGATGAGATATAGCTATCAAGCTTATGGATTTCTGCATAATATTAAAAAAGCAGATATTAATTATGACAACATTATATAAGCTATTTTGGTTATGTAGAGGAGAAAAGTCCTGACTATGGCCAAGGAAACCCGAGTTTAATTAGTGGCTAGGGTAACTGACCATGTGGCAAGGAGAGATGGGCGCGTTCATCCTGGGAGAGGGGAGGGTGTTTGCTTATAGCACTCCCAAAGGAAACATGTGGTCCAAAGGAAGGGAGTTGCCCTCAGATATCAAGCCAACTAGTGCAGGGGATGGGGGTGGTGAAAGTGGGTAGGGCATTAAAGAAAACTATAACAGATTGATGTGGAGATGGCCGAGCCCAAAAGACACCCTTAGGGTCCACAACTGGCGCCAGTCAGTGGAGTAAGTCTGAGAGGAAGGAGACTGGCCTGTAGATCCTGCATTGATGTGGGGCACTGGGGAGCTGATCTAGTTTAATGATGTAAGCAGGGGAGAAAATTTTTAAACAAAAATAGCAAAAGAAAACTATTATATAAACATATGGCAATCACAACTCTTATCACTTCAGAACATGCATTAACAAGTTCCTCATACCCATGAAGACATTGCTACCAAAGACTTTAGCATCAAAACTAAGAGCACGTTACCTGTAATTTCTCTACAAACAAAACTACATCCATAATGAAATATAATACAACAGCTAAGCCCACAACCTGCCTCAAAATATTTTCTCTAATACTGTCTCTCTTTACTCTATCTTTGTAGCAATTGTTAAACCAACTACTCTTGCAACTGACAGTCACACCACTGAGTATCTCAACTCAGTAGCTGAAGCATTAGCATATTATAGGTCCATTTTTATCAGCAGGTCTTTTCAAGAATCTTTCATCCATGTCACATAGAAATCATCTCATATCTTGCCATTACACAAAGGTGGTAAATCTCTTAACCTATAAAGTCATAGTACTATCACCTTACTCTTTCCTCTTTCTAAGACACTGGGAAATGTGCCCATTCCCAATTACTTCAATGTATACTGAAAAATAACCTACTTTCACCATTGTGATATGGCTTTTGGCCTAGGTTTATTCTGGAGAAGGGGGCATTGGCTGTTGAATCTATTCCTCCATTATGTTTTGTTTATCTGTTGATAAAGGTTCAGGTCTCTGGTTCTAGTGCCAGCTGAGCCATTTGACATGTTGAGGTATAGGAGGTCAAAGACCACTGGTGCTATAAAGGATAAGTAAGTGACACACAGATTGACCATTAGGTGCCTATATGACAGAGCACAGGAATAGACCTTCCAGTCTTTCCTGTTAAATTTTTAAGACCAGATACCTGCCTATTTAGGAAACTCTGGGGCTTTTTGAGTTTGTTGATATGTCATGTGAGGTTCATACCAAAAGGAAGGTTACATTTTATAATAATGGGTGCGATCAGTAATGAGTACAGGGGGATAATAGCATCTCTAGATCTAGACAAAATACCTTTGCCTGTTAGTTCTGGTAAGTACAAGGATTTCCTGACTATAGTTTTCACGTGCTGATCAAAGGAGGGGGAGCTGTCAGCCAAAGTGCTCAGGTCCATGACTTCCTTTTGATTTAGTAAGGGAGTGTTATCTATACTGTATAAAGTAAGTCATTTATGTTTTCTGAAACGACAATACTATACTTTTTAGCTTTCAGTTTAGGCTATTATCTATATATATATATTAGGTTAATATTAACTGGGGTAAGCTCTTTCTAAAGGGTACAGATATCTGAGGGGGTTTGACAGTTATATAGTTTGCAATCATGGGAAAATTTGGTTAACCAGATGTCCTGGTAATCAGTGTTGAAATAAGGGAAGTAGATGTCAAACAGAAGATGGCCCAGTACTGTTTTCTGAGGAACTCCAGTGGTCACCTTACCAGAATTTGAGGAGGCACATGCAACATAAACTATGTGGAATCGGACCTTTATTCACCTAGCTATCCATCTCACCACATAGCGATTTATGTTAAAAGATGGTAGTTTTCCCCTCAAGTCTGGCATAAGTAATAGCATCAAATGCTTTGGCCTGGTTAAGATATGCTGTATGAACAGCATGGCCACCACTGAAAGCTTGCTTGACTCTCTTAACAAAAAAAAAAAAAAAAACATAACAAAGTTCAACAGGCATGACCTTCCATTCACAAAGCCAAATTGTTGGGTGTCAGCTAATGGAGTTTTTGATATCAGTATTAATGATACTGGTTGAGATATGTCCACAGCATAGACTGACTAGTCACTAATTTTCAGGGTCCACACTATGGCCACCATTATGAATGGGAATCACAACAGTGTGACAGGACTCGAGAACTAAGCCTGTGACTAAACTTAAGTTGAGTAGTTTAAGGAGAGGTTCAGCAAGAGGTCATTTGGCACTGTTTTATAAATACCCAGGTATATTATCAGGACCCATGGAGGAAATGTTTTTGGTTTTAGATAACACCCTAAGAGCATTTCCTTAATGAAGGTATGAGGCATAAAGGAACCTGGGAAAAGTCATGCCTCAGTAGGGTTTTCATGGATAAAGATGCATGAAACTTAATTGCTAATATATTTGCAAAGTCCTGTGTTGGTAGTCCATTAAAGAGAAGCTCGGAGCAATGTTGAATGTTACTGCTTATTTTTCTAACAATTGAGTTTTAGCCTGACTTTACAATTTAGGGAGTTTTTTTGTTTGTTTGTTTCCTAGTTATAAAGTTTGTTTATATCAGTTGACTATGGGGGGGGCTCTGTTTTTAAACTAATCATTGCATTGAAGTTGACTGTTGTATTTCAAACAGTCATAGTGATGTCATGGGTAAGTTTACAGATTTCATAGCATAGTTGTATTAGGTTTATCTTTTTGAAATCCTTAAATATGGAGATGTCGGTTACTTGGGGTATGGTGCTTCTGAGTGTAAATGTCACCTGTTTATGGTCCAAAATATGTGGAGAAAGAGAGGCTAGTGGAGTTGAACAGCAATATCTGTGAGGAGATACATCAAGAATATTTGGGCCTTTAATGGGTTCACCAGCTATTTGATCCAAGGAATTCTTAATTTTTCAGATCAAAAAATCATTGGACATAGTACATTCAAGGTATTGGCACTACAGTCTAGAGTTAGGTCAAGAATAGGTAATAATTGCTTATAAGGATTTCTTCAGCAACCACCAAAAATGTAATATACTCATCAGGAGACAAAGAGGGGGGCTTCTGCAGCATGCTTTAAGCTAGTAACTTGTCTTGCTGGGATGATGATGATGATGATGATGATGATGATGATGATGATTCAGCTATAAGAACTCATTTTGTTGGTCTCTGGGTATCAGTCTAGATGAGGTATGGTCCCTGACAAGTATGGAAACACCACCAGAGCTTCCATCAGGACAGGAAGTATGGTAGATGCAAAGCCTGATTTGGAGGCAGGGCTTTCCTTACTTTTAAAACACATTTATGGCATTACATGGACATATACCTGTTCCAGATGCATGAGACTCATGGTGCTAAATTGAGGTACCTTTATGTGGTCCAACTTAATGTTAGAATAAGTTGATAAGTTAATGCATCCAGCTGGTGGGCTCCACCCACCTAAGGAAGACACTATGTGGCAGTAAAGTCTTATGCCAGTATGATAAAATGTTTGAATGAAAGATGCAGGTGGTTCCTTGCAAACCAAGAAGGAATACCTACCATGTTATCTCATCACAGGCTGATACATACTGGAACCCATGGAATGACATGAGTTAGTAAGCAATTTTTTAAGCCAGTTATATTTATACCTGATCATCATTCTTGGTGAAAGAAGGATTCCACTCAGGACCTACCTGCATCCATTACAAGCAAAGACAGTTCTAACATGTTTCTCTTTTCAAGTCACTCAGGGATTTGCACCCCACATCATTCACTCCTACATGGGCCACCACCATGTTTAGTCATATTTCTCTCTGGAATGTGTCCTAAAAGCCCTTAAAATTTCTAGTAATGTTTATAATCTTGGAGTCTGAAAGACTGTGATAGTGCTGGTGAGCAGGGAGTCTGTGTGTTCAGTAAAGAAGTCGCCAATCACTAATAAATTTTTATCAGTGATTAGTAATATTTGATTTGGAGGAACTTTGGTGTTGCTGACTTGTTGCTGTAGGTGCACATGAGTTTGGAGACTTTTGCTGAGACTTATTAATGTAAGTATTAGGAGGTTTTGTCAATGACTATTTTTTCATTGCACTGGTACATGTTGTATGGTTCTCTCCCCTCTTTTGTTTTTTTTTATTTTCATGTTTAAAACGTTTTCATGTCGAATCCTTAAGTGACAATCTTTGACCTGTACGACATTCTGGTATGGATCCATATGTCTCCAATTCTAACTGTTCAATTGTGATCAGTGTTTCTCTTGTAATTTTGCCTGATATTGTACTGATCTTATTCTTTAATGCCATCACACACTGTCATAGGTTCATAGGTTCGTACTAGGCTATCGGCCCTAGGGCCTATACAAGCCTAGCCATAAAAATTCCCTGGCTATTTCTTCCCACACTATTTACTTCCCTGGACCCCTGTCTAGCAGGGTGACTGATGTGATCCCCGGGGTGAATTTCCTTTCTCCCATCCAATCTTCAAGGTTCCTTTTGAAGAGGGCCAAAGAGGCGCTCTGCTTGACATGTATGGGCAGTCTATTCCAGAGTCTGGGGAGTCTCTGGGTCAGGAACCTATCCCTCCAGCATGTTTTGTTTATTGTGATGACAAGGTTTAGATCCCTGGAGTGTGTGGCTCTGAGGGATTGGGATTTCTTTAGGTGTAGCATGTCCAACAGCTCTAGGTTTGACATGGCCTTGCATGTTAAGCAGAGATTGCCTCTGAGTAGACGATATGTGACAGAGTATAGCTGGAGTTTTTTAAGGTGGTCAGCGCAGACCATCTGCTTTGGGCCTGTGATTCTTTTAGTGAGGTATTTCTGTGGCCTTTCCAGTTGTTGCAGATGTCTTGAGAGGTACATACCAAATGGGGCATTGCATTCTATAATGGGTCTAATGAGGGATGAGTACAGTGGGACAATGACCTCCTTTTTTCTGGATGAAAAGCCCTTAGTGAAGAGGTGTTCCACATAGAAATATTTCCTGACTGTTGTGGTGATGTGGTTATCGAAGGTGAGACCACTGTCCATCTCTGTGTCCCTAAGTCTCTTATCACACTTTCAGTGTTTAGTGTACTGCCACCTATGTAGTAATTCATGGGTACATGTTTTTTCCCAAAGGGGATAACTATACATTTCTTGAAATTGAGCTTGAGCCCATGGCTCTGGCACCACGCATCTGTTTCTCTAAGGCCCTTTTGTAGAGTATCCACATCATTTGAGGATTCAATAATGGCTCCCAGTTTGCAGTCATCTGCAAACTTTGTTAGCCAGAGTCCCTTAGTGTTGGCCTGTACTTCAGAGAAGTAGATGCCAAACAAGAGCGGTCCCAGGACTGAACCCTGAGGTACTCCACTCGTCACTTGTCTGGAGCTGGATTTGGAGTCGGCTACTTTTACAGTGTAGGTTCTGTCAGTAAGCCAGTTGGCAACCCATCAAGTGACGTGGGGATTAATGCCCAGCTTCCCTATCTATGATTCCAGAGTGGGGGATGGTGTCAAATGCCTTGGTAGTCTGTGTGGACTGCCTTACCCTTGTCCAAGGCTCTGAAGACTGATTCGAAGACGTCGATCAGGTTCAGGAGACAAGATCGGCACTTTACAAACCTAAACTGGGTAGGGTCCAGTGTTTGAAGGTTGCCAATGTCTTTGTTTATAAGTTCCATGATAATACGTTCCATGGCCTTGCAGATCAGGCTTGTCAGACTGATGTGGCAGTAGTTCCTGGGATCCAAGGTGAATCCCCCCTTATGGAGTGGGATAACTGTAGCTGTGCACCACTCAGTGGGCATGAAGCCTGAGGTGAGGTTATGATTAAACATGACACTTAAGTGAGGCACCAGTTCATTTTGTAGTTCATGTAGTACACAGCCTGGGATGTCATCTGGTCCCATGGATGCTCTATTCTTAGCTTTGCAGAGTGTGTTTTTTACCTGTGTGGCCGTTATTACCGAAATTTGGCAATCTTCCGGTATTGAGATTGGCCATTTAGGGGGTGAGAGGGAGGTGAAGTTGGCACTGAATTGATCTGCCAGGATATTGGCAATATCCTTAGGATCAGTATATTTAATGCCATTCTGTTGTAGCTCAGAGCAGATCTGAGCATTGCCATTTAGATTCTTGACATAGTTATAGAATGCCTTGTGGTTGTCTTTGGAATCTTTGGCAATTTTATTTTTGTAACTAGCTTTGGAGGATTTTATGAGGGATCTCAACTTCTTACTGAGGCTGGTAAGGGAGTTTTTTGCATCCTGGGATTTTCCTCTATTCTGCAACAGTTTCTTCCTTTTGTTGTAAAGTATGTTTATGGCAGGGGACCACCAGATTGGCTTCCTTTTTTTGGAGGAGAGCATCTTGGTTCTATTTGGGATGGCACGATTCATGCACGAGTGGATGTGCTAGTACAGTGCCTTAGGCTAGGATTCAGCAGTCAAACTTTCAGTTCCCATCTGCACGGGTCATGAAGTTTGTCACTTCTGACTTGAGTAGCATGAAGTTGGCTTTGGAGAAGTTTTTTATGGAAGTTTCCTTACTGGGGGGTGGGGGTGGCATGTAGATGTTAAGGGTGATTAGCTTATGGTCAGACCTGACCAACGATAGGGTGACCATAGGTGTGGAGCATCAATTTCCCATGTTGGTAATGACCAGGTCTAGGATATTGGAGCCCCTGGTGGGACTATGGATTAGTTGATCAAGGGTGTTGGAATTTATGAATTCCAAGAACCGTTGGGCAAAGGTGTTGGTACACGAGTAGTTTTCCCTAATTTCAATCATTCCCATTTCTTGAGTGGGCTTCCATCAGTTATTTTCCCTATACTTTTGTACGCCCCTTATTCCATCAATTGCTTTTTATCGTTTTCACCATTTATACCTTTCTATAGCTACTACGGTATGTGCATATATTCAACATGGTGTAAAATAGTTCTTGAGATATCTAAAGAGAGGATATTCTTAGCCTGATGTGGCTTATCTAAACAGCACCAGTGCTCAAGTAAGAAAGTTTGATTTGAAGATATGGAGGTTATTGATCTGTACAGCAATATGGAAATTTTATAAGCTGTAGCTTGAGTGCAGTATAACTTTTTTGGAATTATTTGACTTTTATGAACAGGTGATGAATTGTCTTTAAGGTGGAAGTCACTAGTGGGTGAATGCCACTAAAGGAGAGATTCCCAAAGATGGGCATTTGTTTTGTTGGTTCAAGATTTTCTGTGCTGCTTTAAACATGGTATAGTTTAGGAGGTTCTCTATTAGTTGAATGAATGCTTAAAATATCAAGTACAATATGCTCGATGGCTTTTAATCGAATGTTCATCTAGGAAAAACCTAAGAATGTCGAAACACGAGTTTTGAAAAGTTACAGTTGACCAGCCATCAG
The DNA here is from genome assembly GCF_019279795.1 of Protopterus annectens. Classification (NCBI taxonomy): domain Eukaryota; kingdom Metazoa; phylum Chordata; order Ceratodontiformes; family Protopteridae; genus Protopterus; species Protopterus annectens. Next base: position 78,187,652 of record NC_056746.1, read on the forward strand.
GAAGCCAATGGCTGATGTGAGACCCTTCACCTTGTCTAGCCGTTCTTACAGTCCTCCACTGTGGGTGCAGTCTCGTTGTTCACCCTGTGTAATGTTATGATAGTCCTCCACTGTGGTGTGATCTCAGAGTCGGTATATTTAAGTAGGGGGGTGGGGGGCACAGCCCCTTATGTTGGGGGGGTTTAGGGCAAAGCCTTCCACTTTATTTTGTTTGTTAATTTGTTTTTGTTTTTTGTTTTTTTGGAGAGGTTTTAATGGTGTACAGTACATTTTAGCTGTCAGCTGTTGGCTTCCTGACAGCTGGCCAACTATAACTTTTCAAAACTCCTTGTTTCGACATTATGGTGTTTCATTTAGATGAACTTTTGCTTAAAAGCTATTGAGCATGTCGTACTCGACATTTTAAGCATTAGTTCATCTAATATAGACCCATTAAGGAAGATGGGGAAACTCCATCCATTTTAGTTGTTCTGTGACTAAGTAATGGTGAGATCTATTGCAAAGATTAGCTGCACACCTCTTACTGAAGCACTAACAAGTTTTCATATTTCATGGAGTGCAGGTTGGAAAAATGGGGACTGCATGACAAAGAATTGATAGGGGTTAACAGCTGCTATGGTTTTGTGGGTGGAACAGTTAGATATTTTTCTGTGTAATACATGTTTTTATGACTACATGTTGAAAGTATAGACTGAGTTTTTAATTTTATGTATGAAAACATGGAATTTTTTGGTGGGGATACTTTTTATTGTTAGACAATCACAGTTAGAAGTCACTGCTTATGTCAGGAGATGATTTTGGAGTGAATAGCCATTAGCTTGTGTGTGTTTTTTGTTTTTTTTTCTTTGTTTTTGTTTTTCTGTACACACACCCCCGAAACTACCCTACTCCACCTTCTATAACCTCCCCTACCAGTCTTCTTAAACTTATTAACTTTTTCTACCACTTTATCTCTCCCCTTTTATTCCTCCTCCCTCATCTCCCTATCATCACTTGTCTATCCTAATAAACTACCTCTCTGTCTTACTAAAATAACTACTTTATTTCTATGCTATTCTATTGTACATACTCTATATATAACGCAATAGGAATTTGAAAGCATTACTTCCTCTATGCCATTTTTACCCTGTTCCTTTCTGTAGATTGCAGTAAAAGCTATTTTGTTAACTGTTTTGTATTATTAGCTAATGTTTAATCTTTCTGAAACTGTTTATTTTGTAAAATATTATAACACTCTGCGGAGCTTTTCTCCCCGGGTCTCCACTGAAAATTAGCCAAAAGCTCAGTTGGACTAACCCGGCCAACAAATGTAAAATAAATAAATAATAAATAATTTTTGGGGTTTTTTTTGTAGTTAACACATAGTTGAATCATCAGCATATTGTATTAGAACAGACTGGCTAGAAGCAGGGTCTAACTCATTCATAAAAATGTTAAACAACAGAGGCCCTAAGATGGCTCCTCGGGAGTTGCCAATAGTCATGTGTAAGAAGGCTTACTTGACATTTTGCCATTGTATACACTGAGATATGATGTTCAGCTAGTTCATTAACCATCTGTTAGCTCTGTCTGAGGAGCCATAGTGCAAAACTCTGTCTAGTAGTTCAGAGTAGAGTGGCAAATTGTGTCAAATGCCTTAAAGATCTAAAAATAATGGGTCTGACTAGTTTCCCTTCATTTCTGTTTTGATATATTGTATTGAAAAATTCCAACAGGACTATATGGACATGGTAATGACAAGTCACACATGGTCATTGACTAAAGTACCTTTGGAACTCCTATAAATAGTAAAAAAGTGTAAGTGCTGCACAAGTTCTGTATACATCAGTGGGCAGAGAATATAGAATTCTCTGAGGGAAAAGAATGTTTAGCAGCCAATAGAAGAAAGTCTGTGAATTTTCCCTATCATGGCTGCAGAGAATAACTGTAACAGCAGAGATTAAGGAAGTAATTTTGGTTTATGTGGGATGGTTAAAGTCTTATATTGCAAGGTCTTGCAAAGAGTGATTGAGAGCTAACAATTTCTGGTTAAAAAGACCAGCCTCATGATAATACGATGAATAAATGTGCAATATAATAAGGGGAGCACAAATGAAACTTAAATATTACATGAGAAAAGTCTAGAGATTGTTTATAAAATTGAAGGGAAGATATAAGCTCAATACTGATGTTCATAATGGATCCAGGAGTTGAAGGAGGTAATCCATTTAGGTTAACTAAACTAACTAGGAAAGGAAAGCAAGTGTTGTTGGAATAACATTGTCATTGAACCATCTGTCATTTGAGGATAGGGTAGGAGTTTTCAGAGCCTATGGAGAAAGCAAAGATGTTTCGATGAGGGTTTTCATAAAGTTCTCTTGTTTAAATTATAATGTATGCAGAGATCATGGCAATATAAATTTATTTCAGCTGATGTTTAAAAATATATAGATTCATATATTCATAGACCCATAGATATTATAAGACTACTGAGTCTTACAAACATTTAAACCTTGACAGTGCCCTTCTTCTACAGAAGGGCTATACCAGTCAATCCAGGAAGAAATTTCTGGAAACCTATCCAGTCATCTAGGTTATGTTTAAAGAAAGATAGTGAGTTGCATTATTTTTAATTTATTTGCATCATATTTTATTTACTTGTAGGTGAAGATTTAGTTCTCTGTTTCTAGTGTTGGTAGAGCTATTGGACTTACCGACATACAGGTGGGCCAGGTCAACCAGTTATATAATGGCATGGTAAGCTAGATAGAGATCTCATCTCCAGAGTTTATAAGACCATTTTTTGGCTAAGAGTATTTGGAGTATTTCTAATTGTTTGATAGATATGTTTAGTGAGATACATCCCAAAAGACGCAGTGTACTCAATAACTGGCTTGATCAATGCTATTTAAAAGAGTAATTAACTCTTTAGACTTGGATGATACTCCTTTGGCAATTAGCTGTGTTAAATAAAAAGATTTTCTGATAGTATCTGTCACATGACAGTCAAATGACAGTCAAACAAGACGGAGTTATTAACATAAGTTCCCAGGTTCCTGACATTTTCATTTTCTACTGACGTCCCCTGTCTGTACACTTATGCTGAGGGTAAGTGGTGGTCAAGCAAAAGTGATGATACTTTACTTGTTAGCATTTTGCTTGAGCTTATGTTTGCCTCACCAAAAGTTTACTGGAGGGTTCAGGTGCCAGAGGGAGACTTAACAACAACTCCCAGTTTACACTCATTTGCAAACCTTGTTAGCCAACATTCTTAGCTCTCTGCTTGGAGATCTGAGTAGTAATGATAAAAAACAAGAGGTGGTTGCACTAAGCCCAGATGGACACCATTAGTCACTTTCTTATTTTTTGATGTGGAGCCTGCAGCTCCACAGTATGAGTTTTGTCTTTCAGCCTGTTTGCTATCCATCTTATCACATATGGTTTCATTTTTAAATCCTGTATCTTCTGTATGATGTCAGCATGGGAATGGTATCAAAGGCCTTGGACAGGTCAAGATGCACCATGTGCACTGCATTGCACCATCTACAGCCTCCATAACTGCCTTGAATAAGTTTTCCAGATTAAGTAGACAGAAATTACACATCACAATGACTAACTGTTGAAGGGGGTAGAGTCTGATAATATTCTTGATATTGTTGTTTATATTGTTAGCTATTAACTTTCCATGACTTTGCATATAAGCCTTGTTAGCTTGACTGGTCTATAATTATTTCAGTCAGTTGTAAGGCCACTGTTATTAACAGCTGTTACCAGTGCAAGGTATAACTCATCAAGAATGAAGTCAGCAGCTACAGCTAAGTTAAACAATGTTTGGAGTGGGTCTCCAAGTTTAACACTATTAATTAAATAATCAGGTATATTGTCAGGTCACATGGAAAAAGCATTTTATGTTTGTTTTTGGTTAGCACATTCAGGTAGATGATTTTAAAAAATAATTGGGAGTAAGAGATGCAGGTATTTCAGGGCTTTAGATAGCAGTGTCAGGGGGGAAAATGGCACTCATTTAGTTTATAAAGTTATAGGTCAGAAGAGGAGTGTCACTATGAATACATTCAGAGAAATATAGAACATCGTTTCTTAGTTTATTAACATAGCTGAAGAAGAATTTATAATTTTATTTGGATTCAGAGGCCTAAGTTCAGGAGTCATATTTGTAAGAATCAAGTCAAGAATAGCGAGTTTTGTGTTTTTTCAGAGTTTTGTAATGTTTTTGATATTTTCTATTGGAAGAGGGATTTTGAATCTGTTGCATAATTTAATAAGGAGTTTTCTTGTTTTTTTTTTCTTTTGCTGTAAAGTTTGATTACAATGGTGGATCACCCAGGCAGTTTATTTTTGAATATCCTAAGATACTTGGTTCTGGTAGGGAATTCCAGCTGTATGCATTTTTTTAAATGTGTGTAGAATTAGTGAAGCTTGCTGTTCTATTAAGGTCAGGTGTGGTACAAGCATGAGTGAATTTTGATATTTCATCATGCAGTAAGTTGAGGTTGGTATGTTTGTAGTCTTTGAATTAAGAGGAGTTTGCTGTATGGGCTTTTGGGAGTTTGATGGAGAAAGTCACAAGTTTGTGTCAAGGCACTTTGGAAGGAACTAAAAGAGGAATAGTGCAAGAGGAGGTGATATTTGTAAGAATCAGGACAAGAACGTTATTTCAATTTGTAGCTTTGTTTACCAACTGTTCAAGGGAGTTTTTGTTTATAAAGTCTAGGAATGTTGAGGTTTATCTTGTATTGGAGGTACAGGTACCCAGTTAGGTGAAGTGCAATTAAAGTCTTCCAAAATAATGGAGATTTTGCAAAGATGGAGATAATTTTGAACACCGTGTAATCATATGCGGTCAAGAGGGGACAAAGAAAGTGTTAATTGATAAATAGTCCTATCTATTACAATCTACATTTCAGTGAGTTAAGATTGTGGGTCTGTAGGGATCTACAAATATGGAGACGCTGCCACCATTGCAATTGGGTCTGAAGACATGAAAAGTGCAAAACCCGGCTATAGAGGGAATGCTCTTTACATTTAAACCAAGTGAAAGTGTCTTTGTAGCCATGGATGTTTTCCAAATGTAGGTGTGGTCAAGATCAGGCAATTTATTGTTTACACTTCTGGCATTGAGGAAAGTTAGTCTAATGTGATCCAGTTTTGGGAAAGATATGTCAGTTACTTTAGAATGTCTGTCAGCTAGACTGCTGAAAAAAGGCACTGGGGGCATCAAAGGCTTTAACCAATATATGGAAGCCTTTGAACAAGAGGCAAGGCCATCCTTAGTGAAGCAAGCATATTGCCCACTACTGACACATATGGGAATAGCACCAGCTAATTAAACATTCATTGAAACCAATTATCTTTGCTTCATAGCTAGGAATCATTCAGGGTGGAAGAAGGATTCTGCCCAGGACTGGTATTTTGCCTCCATGTCTGCGTGACCCTTAGGGTTTTACTTCTCAGGTTATATACCACTGCCATGCCATGGTCACATGTGCCAGGTGTTAAGATACTTAGGGCCCTTGTAATGTCAGAAATTGTGGCACTGCTTTGTGATTGATGAGTCAGTGTGTCTGACTATAATTATAATATTTCTGTTGCTGCTGAACTTCAGTATGATAGACATGGAGTGCCTTTGCCTAGGGTGACAATTTATGGTAGACTTGTACGAGGTGGATAAGTGGCCTGATTTTTCAGACAGTCTTTTTATTTCTAGGAGACTTTGAAAGTGATTTTTACAGCCTTACAATAAGACATTTTGCTGTGATTAGTGAATGATTGTACTGGAGAAATAAAAATTTCACAACCAAGATTTTAGGTGACAGAAAAGACTACAGATTAATTAGGTATTGAAACTTTTTAAAAGTATCTAAGCAGTAAACATTTCACAGCACTTTTCTGAAAATTTTGAAGTGTATTAGAATTGTAATCCTTGAATATATAAACAAACACAACATCATCTAACTATTCATAAACATTCATATTCATTGTTCATTTGGTGTCTAACTGTAGAACTGTGTTGATCTTAATTTTTTTTATTTTATTTTTTTTCTAGTGGTGGGTATTATTGGGGAATGACTTCTGTAATGTTGCAGGGACTGGTCACTATGAAAGTATGAAGTATGACTTTAGTATGCATTTAAAAATTGGGCATAGATTGGGTATTAGAAGTTTGAAGAAAGCTTGTCAAGCTGAGAAAGTGAAGCCTATTAAGGCAGATGACACAATATTTCGACAAGAAATATTTTTGAAAAACAACCTTGAATTTAGAGATAGGGTATATACACACACTTATCTCTCTCTCTCTCTCTCTCTCTATATATATATATATATATATATATATATATATATATATATATATTTATATATACAGGATGCCAACAATTGGTTGAATGGATAAAAAGCCAGCACAGCTGTTCAAAAAATACCTGCTTGCTTTTTTTTTCAGTGTGAGATTGTGGTACAGAAAGGATTAGAGAATTTGACCTTTCCTCTGTACTCTTGGGGTCAGTATATATTATTAGCAGGAAGTGTGAGGATGCATGGGGGGGGTTGCCTTGCCTCCGTCAATACCTACAAAAATTAGGATCTACTTCAAGTTGTCAGAAGCTGACAATATCGAGTCTGATATTGTCGGCACGACAATATCGAAAGTGAAGAACATCGTGCAAGTAAACAGAAATCTCCGTACAGGGATATTTCCATTTACCTCAATGTAGTGTGGTCTCAGAGTTGGTATATTTAAGTAGGGGGGTGTGGTGGGTGCAGCTCCCCACGTGGGGGTACAGGGGGGGCTTGCCCCCCTGCCTACGCCATTTATTTTTTTTTTTAAGTTTTTTTTTACGTTATTCAATGTTTTACTTAATCGATCAATAAAGTTCGACCTTTATTGATTTGATTAAGTAAACTTTCGATAACGTGATACAGACACAAAAATTAGATACACTGTTTGACTCCCTGCTGGTGATATGATACAAAGAAGCAAGAAATGTAATCCTCTCTGTTTTTGTGTCTGATGTGCAGTTGCTTTCTGTATTACCTGTTCCATTTTGTTTTCTGTTTTGAGAAATCTGTTTGGTCTGGTGTTGTTATTATATGTAGCAGATTGGCATTTATTTCACTTTTTTTCATTGGTTAGTTTGTCCTTGAGTGATACTTAAATACACATAGTATATCTGTTGCCTTCTCTTCTCTGATCTGACAACACTGTTTGACACCCACCCTCCCATTTCTTACTGTGTTGTTTAAACTTAGTGATTTTTTACTTGTCCAACCTTATTGTAAATTAAGCTTTGAAAGCTCATCCTATTCTACATTACTGTTGATAGCTCCTACCATTCTACACTGCTGTTGATCACTCCTCCCATTCTACACTGCTGTTGATAGTTCCTCCCATTCTATACTGTTGTTGATAGTTCCTCCTATTCTACACTGCTGATAGCTCTTCCCATTTTACACTGCTGTTAATGGTTCTTCCCATTCCACACTGATAGTACCTCCCATTCTACACTGCTCTTAATAGTCCCTCCCATTCCACACTGCTGTTGATAGCTCCTCCCATTGTACACTACTCTTGATAGTTCCTTCCATTTCTTACTGTTTATAGCTCTTCCCATTCTACTCTGCTGTTGATAGTTCCTGTCATTCTACATGGCTGTTGAAATCTTGAATTAGCTAATTCCTTTCATTGTGCTTATTTTGAAAAGAAAAACTGCATTTTGCCTCTCATTATCAAGTCTGTTGATTCATTTATTCTGAATTTATTATCTAGCAAGTTGTTTGGATCAAACATTGCATTTGTACACTCCAGCAAGCTGTTTTCTGTGCGTTTATATCAAGAAGACTGAGGATTTTCCATTTAGTGGCACAGTAGTCTAGAAAGCTGGAAAACACAAAAGGGATTTAAGTGTAGTCATTGTATTCTCCAGAGGGATCAGTAGTAATTGTTTCTGTTTTTTTTTCAGTGCTAGTATACATTTTGCATGTTTGTTTAGCTCTGTGCTCATTTCCACAGAGCTCAGCAAAACTTGACATCCATGCCAGTGCCCATTTTATTTCCATCCAATGCCATCCAGGTAAAGCTAAGTATTTTGGATTGATAAACCACACTTGTTTAATTTATTTTAAGTAAGTGCTGTTGTTTTGTTGTTTTATTTGAGCACTTAACTGTTATTTTGCATGTAAAAAAGCATCGCGCACTGTTGTTGTTAAAATATTTGCCTTGAAATTGCATTCTAAAGGAGCTATGTAGTTAGTTACGTTTGTTATGTTTGTCTGTGATACCATTGCATTTGGGACAATTTATTAGTTTGTTTTTACATTGGGAAGACCTGGATTATTCATGTAGTTGAAGTAGGTGGTTGTCTGGTCTATCTGATTTGGGCAACCCACAAAAGGGCTCTAAGTATAGTCATTTTATTCACCAGGGTGTTTAGTAGTCATTTTTTTTTTTGCATTTTCAGTGCTGGTATACATTTGGAACATTTCTGAGGAGCTGCTCACCATGCCAGTGCCTTGTACAGATGCAAACAACTAGAAGCAAATGTTCCCTATAGAACCACCCACAAAGTGATACAATCTAAAGTAGTAAGTATAAAACAAGCATCTTGTGCATTAAGAAAGCTTAGAGCAGCTAGTTTGTATGTTGAGAGGCAATACCATTAAACTTAGTAGAATTTAGTATTTTATAACCTAGTCTGCCTCCAACCCCGCCTCCCCAAAAAAGCAGCCTTAATATGTTCCTGTTAACCTCTGTATGGCACACATTTATAGCTCACCAAATAGAGAACTGGACAACATAGATATGCAATCTCCTAGTTTTCTGCAGTGAGTCTGGTTGATATGTGTATCCTGAGACAATCTAGCATTATCTCATGTTTACTGACAACTACTTAATCTTTAAAAAAACAGTTACAGTATGTGAGAGATGTACATGTACAATGTCACTGGAAGCTAAATTCTTGCAAATAAGCACACATCAGATTGTCAAACCCACACACACAATACCCACCAAGCACATAACACAATACACCCACACATAGATCAGAATATGCTGAGGCTCTGAAAAATAATAATCTTAAGCAATAAAGATGTCCTAGACCACCCATCAGCAAAGTTTATCCTCATGAAACTGAAAAGCATTCAGCAAAAGCAACACCTGACACCACACACATAGCCACATGCTGTAGAGTCCCAAATACAAACTCCATAAGGTAAGCAAACACACTTCCCAGTTTTCTAGTCATAGAGGATTCCATTGTAAAACATACTGACAGTTCTTTAACTAAGCTGAACATGGAGAAGATAACAGTGTGTTACCTACCTGGAGCCAGAAACTACCAAATTGCAAATGCAATCAAGTAACTGCACCTTAGGTACCAGTATGATTCCTTCATAGTTCATGTCAGTGTAAATGACCTGAGATGTACCTCCCTGGATGATAGATCTCTCTGAGTATGTGTCTTAGGCTGGTATGAGCCTAACTTTGAGCAGCATATTACCTCCACCAAGGATGATGCTACAATATAAATAAAAGATGATTGATTTTAACAATGGGCTGAATTTCTGGTGTAATTCTAAGGGGATCCAGTACTTGTTAGCATGGAAAGACATGGTTAATGTCACATGTCTCGTGCATCAAATTAAACAGTGAGGCATGGTGATGGGTTCAAGTTGTTTATTGCATATAAACACATCCAGAACTGTAACTGGAACATATACTTAAGCTAACTGACTGACTGCATGTTGAAATACTTCACAGACAGAATTTATCCAAAATGGCATTCCAAGAATCTGTATCTTTCAAATGGTGTACTGAAAGTGGTTAACAATGAAAATTTGTGATCCAGCAAAATTTACCTAAAGGAAATTTTTGCATCTAAGACAAAAAACAGTGGCATTTGGCATGAGAGAGGCTACTTCTTCTACTGTGTGCATTGGATGATGAGGACATTTAAGGGCTTTGTTTAAGTCACTCACATCAATACATATTCAAATATCATCTCAGCTTTTCTTATGAGCTATGACCATGGAAGATACCCATTCAGTTGGTTCTTTTACTGGAGTAAGGACACCCAAATTCACCATTTTGTCAAGCTCTGCTTTTACTTTGCTTTGCATTGCTACCAGAATCTTCCATGCTGGCTTGACAACTGGGCTTACTTCATGGTTTAACTTCATGGAATATGTGACTGGAAGCTTGTCAGGCTCATCTGTGAAAATATAGCATATTGACTAAAAATATTCTGTATAAAACTATCTCTGTTGTTCAGACTTAGATTGTGGACCTCTTTAGTAAATGAAATCAGTCCCATTCTTAAACTGCCTTTGAGGCTTAACAGTGACTTCACATGTCTTCTGACTACATAAAACTGCAAGTCATAGCTGTTCTCAGCAGAATGGCATGTGAGAACTATTGCACCATCAGTTTGAATTTCTTCACAGCCATAAGCAACTAATTTTGCACACTTTGCTGAAACAAGTTTCTCACTAGCTCTTATTTTAGCAAATGTCTGTGCTGATATAACATTGCACTTGGATCCAGGGTCTACTTTAAGCTCTACATGTTTCCCATTAATCCGAACAGTACAAAATGTTCCACTCTTTGCTGCCAACCGATAATCTACTGTGTTAACTATTTCATCAACCACGGAGACACCATCAACATAGAAAGTTTGCTCACATCTCTGTCTCTGATCTACCTGCTTCTTTGGATGCTCTCTTTTAATAAAAGTATGTGCTACTTTAAACTTGCAAAGCCGTTTTAAATGATTCCACTTTTTATTTACATTTATGACACTGCTGACCAAAATCTAAGCACATTTCTGGTTTATGTTCATGACTGCCTGCACAATTACAACAATTAACAATAAGGTTAGGTATTGTGGCCCCATTCGGTTTATAGTTAAGGCTGGATACTGCCATACCCTTTGGTTTATATTTCTTTTTCATCTTAGCTTTATGTTGTACACTATCAGCATTTGCACTGGCAGACACTGCATGGATGTTTTTCTCATCTTTAAGCATATTTTGTATGCTTTTCTGTAAGCTCATATATTTGACAAATCTCAATGGCTTTGCTCAACATTAAATCACTGCCTTAAAGCACAATCTTTCTCACTGCATCCTTATTAACACCACACACAACCCTGTCTTTTAGCTCATCTCTCAGATCACGAAATCTGCACGTTTTGTTTTATTTATTAAGTCGGTAATATATGTTGCTATAACTTCACCAGGCTTTTGACTTCTTGTGTAAAACATGTGCCTTTCCATTGTAATATTCATTTGAGGGTTATGCATGTCTCTAAATTTACATTTTAAGCACTCAGGGTCTTTCTGCATTTCAGGCTATATCACAATACAGTGGTTCACCCCCTCCACTGCATACACAACAGGTGCATACACAAATGGACGTTCCCTGTCAATGCTCTTTCACATGCGTCTTTATCAGAAAATGCAGCCTGTTTGAAAATATCATTTTCTTGCTCAAACACTTGCCAGTTCTCAACAATATTATTATCAAACACCTGTGGTGCAGGTCTGCAAAATCTGTCTGCCATAACAACAAAATTTGTTTAAATATAAGCATTCATTTAAATATAAGCATAGACCGAGTTCTTGTAATTTTGCTCAAATGCACAACAATCACTCTGTAAAGGCTTTACTTTAATACTTCAAACACTGCCAACACTCTGGACACTTCAGATACTTTGAAAAGCTTCAGTTAATGTGAAAAAGTAGCACACTGCGAAAAAAATGCAGTTGTTTTAGCTTTTTCATATATTTTAACACTTCGGAAATTATTTCAAACACTTTTGTATTTATTTTGATTACTTTTATCAGTATTTCACAATTTCAGACATTTCGTTTATCTCAGTAATTATTTTGAATGTTTTGAATGCTTCGCTACACATTTGATGACTGAAAAATCGTTTAAATAAGTTTAAGTACTTTTGAATAACTGCTGACTTTTTTGCGAGTTGGCTCCTGTAGATGCCTCCACTTCTCACTGCATGCCTCACAGTTTGCAATTTGCTTCACTTCAGATCCTATTCTGACACTATGTTGCATGTCTCATGTATCAAATGAGACACTGAGGCACTGTGATGGGCTCAAGTTGTTATTGTACATAAACACATCAGGGGCTGTAACTGGAACATATACTTAAGCTAAATGACTGACTCATTACTTCAAATACACTCACATGTGCATCTATATTCATGCCTCCATTTTCTCTGACTGACTATACAAAATGGCCCTGATCTTGCACATGCTCAGTAACTTATATGCACATGCTTTCTAGCTACAGTGGCTGACTAGGTACAATACACACAATGATCTACAGTTAACAGACCACAGTGCTTTGCCAAGGATTACCTGCACCTGTCCCTTCAAGGCTGTCAAATACTGGCTAAAACTTTATCTTCCCCATAGAGCCTTTTTTAGACAATGTCAAACTGACAAACCTACAGACATAGCAAAATCAACTCAATTAAATCTCAAGATGTTAATGCTCAATGCCAAGACACTAAACAAAAAACTGCACTCCTTCCAAGCCATCCTCACCATGGAGAATATAGACATCTGTGCAGTTTATCAGACATGGTTTAAAGACACAGACAATAACCTGGCAGTGTAAGGTTTCACTGCCTTCCACACTTTTAGACCAGTATCTGCACAGACAGGGACAAAAGGTAAAGGTGTCTCAATATATATCAGTAACAAGCATACCTCTAGGTTGTTTAAACAGGATGACATGTTAGTTTCTCCAGGTGCAAGGCATCATAGATAAAATCCTGTTCCATATCCTAGCAATCTGTAGGTCACTCTCTATGTTCTGTAACACTTATGGCACATACATGGTCCTTCTGGAGACAGTCATACTATCATCTTACTCAGATGGGACTTTAATTACCCTTCTATAGACTGGGAATCTATACAGTCTTAAATCTGCAGGTGTAGAGATTCCTCGCCTTTGTAAATACAAATACCTTTGACCAGTTAGTGCTTACACTCACTATGAGTTCCAACCTACTGGACCTCATACTCACAAATATGAAAGAATGCTGCACCCCCCCATGTCACATCCTCCCTGATTAGGTAGGTGCATCCATAAAAGTGTATCCTTCAAAATCATAATCAACTTGTTAAAACCAGTAACAGTTAGGAACTGTTCCAAGGCAAGCTACCTTTTATTATGTGATAGTTTGTCAAAAATCAGTCCTTCTCTAAATCCATGGAACACAGCAGGGTATGCAAAATCGTTCACATAAACTTTGTATAACCATGCCAATGGCTGCATAGAGGCTGTTATACCTACCAGAAGTAAGTCCAAAACTAACTTCGAAAACAAACCACCTTGGTGGTATCCCTAATAAAACAGGTTATGCAACAAAAGGAAAAACCTGTGGCAAAAATCAGGATGTGTAACTCCCATCAAGACAAAAACTCTCTCATCAAAATAAACAAACAACTAAGAGGAATAATTAAGTTCAATAATGCCTATTTTGAGGTCCAAAATACCTTCCCAAGCAAAATAACCATAAGGCTTTCTTCACTTATGTCAGAAACCTCAAGGGTAGCACACAGTGGTTTGCTGAACTGGTTGTTGATGGTGCCACATTTACTCAGTCAGGTGACATAGAGAATCTGCTGGCTGACAAATTCATTTCTGACTCTACCCCTAGCTAATCCCAGTCACCACCCCTCAAGAAATACCTTCAAACATAATCCTTCCAACTATAAATAGAGAGCAAATCCTAGATGTGCTCTCTAAGGCCAAGAGCACAGCCTCAGAGGGCACAAATAATAGTCTGGGATGCTGCCTGAATAGTCTAAAATATGCTCTATCTAGGCCACTGGAGTTACTATTTAACTACAGTTTCAAAACAGGCTTTGTGCCATGAGGATAGAGGACTGCAATAGGCATTCCTGTTTGCAAGGGCAGACAGTCAACAGATCCCAGAAACTACAGATGCATTAGTCTGTCTAGTCTTATATTTAAAGCCATGGAAAAAAAAATGATCACAAAAATAATCAACAAAGACATAGGATAACTTCTGACACTGGATTTATCTGAGTTTGGTTCTGTCAAATACAGGTCATGCCTAATGAAAATGGTGACCTTCTTTGAGAATGTCAGAAAGGCAATGGATGAGGGTAAACTGGTGCATACTGTCTACCTTGAACTGGCTAAGGCATTTGATACAATTCACCACTTGGGCATTGTTAACAAACTTATAGAATTAGGCATAAACCCCTATATAACACATTGAATATCCAGCTGGCTCATAGAGACGATCCAAAAATTTAGGGTGGTCTCACAAATCCTAAATATCTGGATCCTATCTATGAGCACACTCATCTTTGGCATCCACTTCTCAGAAGTCAAAGCCAATGTCAAAGGATTTTGTCTGGCAGGTTTTCAGATGATTGTAAATTGGGAATACTCAGAGAGTCCACTCCTCAAGATGCAAACTTTTTTCAATAGAGTCTAATACAGACAAATGCCTGGTGTCAAAGCCATGCCTTAAAACTCAATTCCAGAAGGATGGAGCCTTGATGGCTAAGTGAAAGCAGCATTCTTTTAGAGCTCTACAGTAAACTTACAATTACTAATGAAAAATTAATCATAAAAATACATTGTCTTCATAGAGCCCTTCTTAAATACTAGAACTACTTTATTATCAAATTTTGGGAAATTATTCTGAAATTTTCCTGTCAAAAATACTTTGGAGACTTACTGGCATACAGAACAGATGAGTTTTTCAATGCATTCTCAGATTGACTCTTTACTTACAAAAGGCATTCAAATTATTTTTTCTTCAGTTCTGGAGCTGGCACTAAAAATGGATGGACTTTAGGGAAACCTAGAAAATTTGAGAGAGAGAGAGAAAGAGAGAGGGAGAGAGAGCAGCATAAAACAAATAAATTATACAAAAACATCAGAATAAAACTGTTAATATGCAAATGCTTTAAATGACATAGATGGAAAACTAAAGGAAGAAGAAACACAAACTGAATAGTTGAAAAAACAGAACTCATGGCTTATAAACAAACTACACAACTTGTAAAATAGAGAAAGGAGACAGAAGATAAGAATATTTTGTCTTCCTGAAAAATCAGAGAGAGAGAAAACATATCAGCTTTTTTAACTATCTGGATACCTGAATTATTAAATCTTCAACAAGGATTGTAATTTTGGTATAGAAAGAACTAATAGAGCTATGGGTATGCTTATACCTTCTCCTTGTCTGGCAAGATCTATAACTGAAATTGCTGTCATTTATAGATAAAGAACTTGTTTTTAAAACAGCATGGGAAAAATAACCTATGAAATTTGGACAGATAATTGATAATGAGAATTGATAATGACTACTCCGAGAAAAACATGGAACAAAGGAAAAATGTTGGTCATTAATTAAACTACTCAAGCAAAGTGGAATTAAATCCCAGATAATTTTCCCTGCAAGAAAAAAAATGCAGCTAACCACTGGAAACAGGATGTTCAACTCCTTAAAAGAAGCAACTTCTTCTGTAAAGAACAATAATATAGTGCTCACTGTAAAACAGATGGTCTGAACTTCTCCAATATTGAAGGGATCCTTGGATAAAGCTTCATGGATTGATTTAAAAAGAAAAGCAAAAGGCAGAATTAACCACAAACCTCAACTCAAAAGCTTTGTTCACCATGCAGATAAAATGATTTGCATATATTGAATTTGTCTACTGGTTCACTTTAATCTAACCTAAATGATACCACGGGAATATGAAGGCGGACTTCAATGGTAACCTCTTCTAAAATAAATACAGGTAACTGTTCAGTGACTTTCATCATGTAAATATAAAGGTCCATTGTAATTACATATTACAACTACTGTAAATCAAATAATAGCTATACTATCTTCTATACTAGTATTATCATATTATTTTATAAACACAACAGGAAAAGAACAAAGTCTGCATTTACTGTACACATCTTCATATGGTGACATTCTGTTATCATATCTCAACTCTCACATGCACAGTTCTTTAAGCTAATGCTGATAGGTGTTGAGTTTAGGGTTTTACGGATGTATTATAGGAATCAACATTAATTTTTTGTTGCTTGAACAAATCAGTTAGTCAGACTACTGCTTTCTTTCATTGAAACTTTATTCTCTTGAATTAGGGACCAGATTTGTGCTGTTTGTGTTTGGTTTCATGTCTCTGTTGTGCATCTATCTCTCTTTGTTGCACCGATGCTTGCTGGCTAAATGTGCGAGAGCCATGGAAAATAACTGATGCCTGGATGCTTTGTGTGCCTCTGGCAGGGGAAAGCTTGATGTGTTTGGTATTGACATGTTGATGGTCCTCCTCTGATAGACTAGTGGGTTGGAATGATGACTTGAGGCTATGAGATGTTGCTGGTAGAGAGAAAAAGGGAGACAGGCAAGAGAATGTTGCTGAGGAGAGTACTGAAGAATGTCTCTCCATGTTATTTTGTCACTAATGTCTGCCTCCTGTTCATGTTTCTTTCTGCTGGAGTTCTGAGGGATGAGTGCTTGGAGAAGATGGGAGTATTGAATTCGAGTACAGGTGGTCAGAGATAGATACGCTGTAATTTTTATGGCTGTATGACTGAATATCAGCAGAGGTTTGATGGTAATTGTTTTTATTTATTTATTTTTTTTCACTTTTAGAGATGTGTTTTAAGTCCACACTTTCTTTTCCGGATATGCCTATATTTTGCACCTCTCTTCTGCTCACTTAATCTGAGTCTATTAGGGATGATTATACATGGGAGTCAGGGGGGATGAGTGTGAGGGAGAGGGTGTTTGAAACTTGATGTTTACAGCACAAAGAAACAAAACAGTTTTTATGAGATCACACCTACCCTGCATTCTAATTTCACACCCTTGGCTAGTGCTATCAAACACTTTATTTGGAAACTGTAATAGGTGGGCATCATGGGAGAGATTCTGAATGGGGAAGTCAAGTGTAATTGGATATACTTAACATGATAGAGAAGTAGTACATGAACAGCCATTATATTGTCTTGGTGTGCCTTTCATAGCTGTAGTATTTACATAAATTGAATATTGAAGTCTGAGTAGGAAATATGCCAGATAGGACATGGTAGAGTTATTCTTATATTTCATGTAGAAGTTTTTGAATGTATATTCTGCTATTCCCACTCCTTAATGGTTGGGATAATGTTTATAACATGAAGAATTCTTAAGCCTCAAAATGAGTTAATTATAAATATATTAATGTTTAAAATTTTTATTTGACAAAATGATACCATTAAATATAACAGATAATGCATTTTGTTATAATAAGAATAGACAAAAGCAACTAAAGATAGTAATTATCATTATGTACTTATTAAGGTATAGAGTTAAACAAAACTATTTCAATCAGTACTTTATAAAGAGAAATACAACTTTGTATTCACCACCATTACATTTTGACATATATCCAAGCTTAAAATTCACAATAAATTAAATTTACTTATATTTCTCTGGTAAACTATACCAGCTCTGATTAGTTACAGAAATCTTTTAACAGGTTACAACGAACCTATAATTAATAATATGCTTTCTCGTTCTTGCATAGTATTACACATTAAAAAGTGACACAACAGACACATTTAATCAAGTACTAAAGTTATTAGAAATGAATAAACTTTAATTCACATTTATACATCTATAATAATATATTTACATTTGTTTATTAACATTAATGTCCTCAATGTATTAAAAACATACTGCAGCATTATAATGGCATTAAGAAGGTATAACCAAATCTATAATCTGATGGTTGGATTTTCTAGGAAGAGTATCTTAGATAATCTTTGTATTACTAGGCTAGGAATTTTGTGAATTCTGTGTACTTAGATAAACGATATAATTTCATGTATAAATACTTAAAAGAAGACTTTAGTTTGCCTGGATTTATACTTGCTGTTACTCTTTCCTGTTATGGAGGTGGTAATTTCACGCTCTGACCTTATATGTTAAAAATATAATAATAACAATAATGATAAGTTTAAACAATTACTCTACTACCCCTGGATTTAATGTTTCATTCACTAAATATTAATGGATTAAACAACGCTAGGAAAAGTTCACATTTACTACAGTTTTAAATATAAATTATTTCTTCAAGAGACACATATTCAGCATAAACACAAAAAAAATTTTGAATCCATTTAAGTATGAAATATTGTCACGATCCACTTTTAAAAGTAGAAGAAGAATGTTATGATATTATGGAAAATAATTAACATCACCCCAAATATTGCACAAATATAAAGAACAAGTTGGTCTACTATCACATATATAATAATAAAATATACTAATAGGCCATGGCTGTTAGCTAACAACATACTGGTTCCCTGGAATGGGTCTAAATTAAGCCAAAAAATATTTTGATATAATTTTAGACAACACTTAAGGCAATCTTATACTAGGTGGAAACTTCAATTGTGTATTAAATAGCACAGAAACCACTGCAAAAATAAATTTATGATTCAGTTCCACAGCAAAATTTCTTAAAATTGGACATAGATTGTAAATTTAAGATACATTCTATGTAAAAGAAACTAAAACCCTAAATTTTGCTCATTACTTATTTAACAATGGTACACAAACTAGAATAAATACAATATTAATTTCACCACACATAAGTAAAGTTGCATAATTCAGTATTATACCCTGTCCAGTCTCTGACCATGATGCTCTTATTTTGAAACTCAAAAATACATTCAAGAAACTCCAGTATGTATCCAGAATGCTAGCATATCATAGGTTCATAGGTTCATAGATTAGTACTAAGCTAACTGCCCTTGCGAGCCATTTTAAGCCTAGCCAATTATCCCTTGTGAGATTCAAACCCTGCACCTTGTGTTTGTAAGGCAATCATAGGATCATAGGAAGTTACTAGGCTAATAACCATAGGGCTCTTATAAGCCTAGCCAAGTTCTAGCCTTATTTCCATGATCAGCACCTAATGTCTGTGTCCATGAGGGACAAAATGGAAGCCCTGAGGTGAATTTACAGTTTCCCATCCAATCGTACAGATTGTGTTTGAGAGGGCCAATGAGGTGCTGTGTTTGACATGAAGGAGGAGTCTGTTCCAAAGGTGTGGTAATCTCTGGGAGCCAAATCTGTCCCTCCAGTAGATTCTATTAATGTCACTTGCCTTATATGCAAGTCAGAGGTCACATTTGAGTAGTCTGTATGAAACAGAATAACGTGACAGTGATTTCAGATTATCCACATAGGACAGCTGCTGAATAAATTGAATTTTCTTTGTGAGGAACCTTAGCAGTTTCTCCAATTGCTGCAGGTGCTTGGAAAGGCACATACCAAAAGGGGTGTGGCACTCAATCATTAGCCTGATTAGGGAAGGGTACAAGGAGGTTATAACTTCTTTTTTTCTGGACAGAATGCCCTTACTTATGAGATGAGCAATATTGAATGACCTTCTTACCACTGTGGAGACATGGTGATCAAAGGTAAGATTGCTGTCAATCTGTGTGCCCAGGTCTCTTACCACTGAGTGCATACTTAGGGTGTTGCTATTGATGTGGTAGTTAGCAGGAACATTGCTCTTACCAAAAGGGGTGATGATACATTTTTTGCTTTGAGTTTAAGGCCATGACTTTGGCACCAGTCATTGGTTTGTGCAAGACCCTCTTGTAGAATGTTGTCATCATTTGGAGAGTCTATGACCACTCACAATTTGCAGTCATCAGCAAACTTTGTCAGTCATAGACCTTTAATTTGTACATCAGAGAAATAGTTTCAAAACAGTAGACGTCCCAGGACTCATCCCTGTGGAGTACCACTGGTTACAGGTCTGCTGTTGGAGGTGGATTCCCCTATTTTGACAATAAGTGTTCTATCAGTGAGCCAGTTAGCGACTCATCTAATGATATAAGTGTGGATACCTAGCTCAGTGATTTTGTCAATGATGCCTGAGTGGGGAATAGTGTCAAAAGCCTTGGCTAAGTTAAGGTAGGCTAATGTGGGAGGCTATGCCCCCCCCCAACTATATATACTAACTCCAGGATCATACTACAGTGGAGAAAAGGGCATATACCTTTTACTTGCCTTACACTACTCTACATAGTGCTATATATGCTATGTTCAGTTCATTGAAATGAGATTCAGTGAAATGAGGTTTCAGTAATTTGTGTAGTCAGCGATGTGGTTGAGGTGAAATAAAATTCAGTGAAATGAGATTCAATGAAACAAAGGAGACCCATACACACACACGTATATATATATATATATATATGTATATATATATATATATATATATATATATATATATATATATATATATATATATATATATATAGATATATACCAAAATCCCACTTCATCGAACTTCATAATGATGAGACGAGGTTGCCAAAGATGTAGTTTCACAAACACCCAGATCACCAAAAAATAACTCTTGGAAACAAGCCACTTGTCCAGCAATACTTCAACAGCAAACCAAAGCAAATCCAACCCTCGCAAGTGGGGGGCTTCATATCCCCACACCAACCAATGTGGGGGGCTGTGCCCCCACACACCCCTAACTAAATATACCAACTCTGAGATTGCACTATAGAGGAAAAAAGTGCAAAGTTCATCAAGGTGGCCAAGTGGTTCATTTCATGGAGTTATTTATTATGTTATGTTATAAAACAGCAATAGCCATAGAAAAGTAACCTCGCTTGCTATTATCCGAAAACATATGCATAATCTATCCAAAAGAGTCAAAATACATCTAGAACAAATAAAGTTGTTGATATAAAGACTTTTAAAAATAAAATATATATGGAAATTGGAGATATAGTTGATACATTTAGGCATTTTTTCTTATCTTGTAATCAGGGATTGGAATATTTAGATACACATATACATTTAAGACTAGATTACATATCCCTAAAGAAGATTAATCCTGAAGCAAAAATAATTTAATTAAACAAATAACATAAAAAGTTAGCAATAATATTAAGCAACTTAAAAATAATAAAGCTCTAGGTACAGATGGTATAATATCTGAAATATATAAATTATTCTTGCCAACCATTATAATTTTTTTAGAAAACCCACACAAAAATTCAGAATAATAAAAAAAAATTCTTCCCTGCTAGAAACATTCATTAATTACTCCACTACTTCACCAAAACAAAAATCCCCGTTTATGTTCCTCTTATAAGCATATCTCTTTATTAAATAATGATTTTAAAATTTTTATGTGAATCTTTAACAAAATCCTTAACACAAATGAGAAATAATGACAAGATAAACTTCATACACCAGAAGTAAACTTCTGACAATATCAGGAGAGTATTAACTTTAACAGAAAAGAAGAAGCCCTAAGTGTGAATTCAGATATTGAAAGAGCCTTTGATTCCTTAAATTGGTAATATCTATTAGAAGCGCTAGAAATTTTTAATTTTCCTACACAATTTTTCTCTTATTGAGAAAATATGCAATAATAATAATAATAATAATAATAATAATAATAATAAAGCTTATGCCAAACTAAGCCCTTTTACCTCTGATCCCATTACTTTGACTAGGGGAACCAAACAAGGTTGCCTTCTAAACCCTGTATTGTTTGCCTTGGCTATAAAATTACTGATGGTCTCTATTAGAAATAATATTAAGATTGATGGTACAGAGATATCAAGGAAATATAACTCAAAACTAATATTTGCTGGTTATATTTTATTAACCCTTTCAAATAAACAATCTACATTAAAAGAAATTGAACTCAGTATTTAATACGTTTCAAGCATGTTCAGGATTAAAATTTAACATAAAAGATACAATACTTATATCTAAATAAAAAAACAATCTCACAGTCTCATAAAAACAATACTATTAGCTTACAAACTTCAGAATTACAATGTTTAAGTTTAATCTTAATAAGTTTAATCTTAATGGAAACCATAGTAGAAACTAAAAGTATTAACTAAAAAAATATTTTGAAAAGCATTACAAATTTACCTATAAAGTGGAATAAGATATTTATACTTTCTGAAGCTAGATTACAATTAATAAAAAAATGGTTGTTTTTCCAAAGCTATTATATAACATGCAAGCTCCACTTCTACATCTTTATTTATTTATTTGCAGTTTGCTAACCGGGGAAGTCCACTAAGCCATATTGAGCCCATTTTCAGTGAAGGCCTAGGGAGAAAATCTCCACAGTACTAGACAGATGACAAATTACAGAAATAGTATAATCTTCAGAAGAGTTATACAATTAAAATAATGAGTCATAATCGCAGTGTAACATGTACAGAAATTAATATCATACATAGACATTTTACACATCAAGTTTTAAAAAGAAAAAATTAGCTAATGGTAAACATTGTTGTTGATTTTATCAGGATTGGGAGCAAGAGCATTGATAAATCTCAAATTAAAGGCAATTAATAAAGTATTCCCCAGGATTCAGGAAGCCATATTTTCCATGCAGGAACAGTGTAGAAGCTCCTGCATGGAAAATGGCTGCCGAGCGATTCAGGATCCGGCCGTTTTCATGTGCACGAGCGGTCCTAAACTGTTCCAGCATGGAAAACCAGAAAATATGCAAATCACCTCACTTGCTGGTGAAAAATATGCAAATGAGGTGATTTTGCAATCCATCAAGCTGTCAGGTCTTCGTGCTAGAACAGTATCAGTGCAGAAATGTATTCAGAAAATAACTGAGTACATTTTTGCAACTGACAAAATGGAGGCATGACAGCTCATGGAAAAGCATGTATTATCTGCATTAGACATGCCAATGGCCAAAAATAAGGCCATAGCATTGAAAAGTGATTAATTATTATGAAAATTAAACTGTTTTATTTTGGCTGATCTCAGCTGTTTAAGCATAGGGCAGTAGTGCGCAAATGGGATTGTGCCAAAAATAAATAAAAAAAAAAAAGAGAGAGAAAAGTAAATTTTAAGTTAAGTCTGAATTTTGCCATTTTAGTTAATGGCATGCAGAATGTAAACAATACCAGGGAGCACTGGTTGTCAAGGGGAAAGGGTCCATGTTAGTGCAATAACTAATGACCTACACACTAGGGTATGCAAATGAGGGGAGTTATACTGAATCACATATTTCTTCAAAGTGTCAGCTTGTACCTAACTATGTAGGTGCAAGAATACAACAGTGCAAGTGCAAGAGCTGAAAGGCTTCATAAGGGGGTGTGTCATGCTTGCTGTAAGCTCATTGGTGCTCTGTGGCCGGTGTTTGCCCTTAGCTAAGCACAGCTAAGGAAGGGGGGGGGTGTCAGATGTGGTTGAGTAGTATGTACATAGCCTAAATGGGTGTTTACATTTCAGCTATAGGTATGCGCGGCATGCTTCGGGGCTTAAATAGAGAGGAACTGGGAAGGGGAAACTGCAGTAGGAAGGCAATCAAGGAGAACTAGCATAGCTGGCAGGTGGAATGTATCAGAATCAGCCAATTACACATGCAGCAGCCCAGCACACTACTATAAACTATGCAAACACCCTACAGACTGCTTTTTCACACAAACTCTGCACCACTGGTGTACACAGACGGGGGATTTTTAACTGGCGAAACTAACTAAAAATGTTAGAGGGTGCTGCTGCTGCTTTACTCCATCAATATGTGCTAGAGACTGAGGGTGGTGAGGAGGAGAATACTGACAACTGACCCACAGTGAGGAGGAGGAGAAGACTGTACTGATCCAGGGTAACCTACCAGGGCCTACATGAGCTGGAGATAGTGGAACACTAAAGGGTGGACATGGGCGTTCTACAGCAAATAGTTGAGCTGTGCCGGCCACTCCTCACACACAGAACTAATAGAGGGGAACCCATCCCAGTGGATACCAAGGTATGTGTAAGCTTAAGAATACTAACCACAGGTACCTTCCAAAGACCAACTGAGGATATCATGGGAGTCTCACAAGCATCAGCATCCAGGGTACTCCACCCGTTCCTGGATGCCATGACACCACATGCCAATGAGCACATATATTTCCCCATCACTTGTGAGGTGTTTACCAGAAGTGTGCGTCTCTTCCACCATATAGCAGAATACCCTGAGGTAGCTGGTGCTATAGACTGCATGCACATCCACATCAAAGCACCACCCAGCGAGTGGGGTAGGGTTTACATAAACTGCAAGGGCTTCCCCTCCATCAACTGCGAGGTCATGTGGGATACCCAGGGCATTATCATGAATGTGTGTGCTGGCAGCCCTGGAAGCTTTCACAACTCCCACATCTGGCATTCCTCACAGCTGTATCAGGCGTTTGCCAGGGGGGATATATAGCCATCTAGTGGGGGATGCTGGCTATGCACTGGAGCCATGGCTGATGACACCCATCAAAAATGCACACACACTTGAACAAGAACACCATAATGAGGCACATGCACAAACCAGGATTATTGTAGAACATGTGTTTGGGATGCTCAAGTCACAGTTCTGCTGCCTTGACATATCCGGTGATGCCTTGAAGTACTCTCCAGCTACTTGTACACAAATGTTCATAGTATGTGCCATGCTACACAATATGATCCTGTGGAAACAGCTACAGCAGGAACAGCACAGGGTAGGACCACACAGCCCCCCATCATTGCCAAGGCCAGCACAGGCACATAGGGACTCAGAGGAGGAACATCCTGAGCCTGCCCCAGTAGGTAGAAGGAGGCATTCCCAGTATGCCTATGCCTTGGCAAAGAGGCAATGCATAGCACACACACTGACACTGTATGGACCCAGGGACTGATACCTCTCTCCAACTCACACATAAAGTAAAAGGGATGCCACACATGACACTACCTGTGCTTTGCCATGTATAGAGAGTATACTATGTGCATCCAACATAGTCAGCCCTCCAACACCATCCTCAATAGTGGCCCAGCAACAAGGTAAGTCACCCTTCCTATCAATTACTGAATGGAGTAGTATGTTCTCATACTTGTATGTATGATATGTATGCAAGCATGCAAGCAAATTGGGTGGCTGAATGGGATAGCAGCAGACAGCTGACATATGGATATATTTGGACAGTTCTCCAATGTGTAAGCTTTGTGGTGCTTGTGATAACTGCATAACATTGTAGTAGCAATAACATAGCTAGGTAGGGGTTTGAAACTCAGTACTGGCAAGTGTGTGTGTCATCAGTATCCTGTGTGGGTGTTGGTGTGATTGTATAAGAACAGGATCCATTGGGGGTAGGTTTTGCTAAATTATTATATTGAGGACCTAGTATATGCCCCAATGTCCACATTACTAGGCCAACAGTTGGTATAGACAATCCACAGCCCTAAATGTGTAGTGCCATGTGCAATGACTATGTGACAGTATGGAGAAGTTAACAATATAGGCAACCCTTCTAATACTTAGAGACCGCTCTCCACCCATGAATCATAAACAAACACACTTGGCTAGGCAGCAGCCACTATATCAGTAATTCTCCTGCAAACTGCCTCACAGATAGTACCCACTGTGCGATTGCAGTGGACTCCATGTCAAACCGATGATGAGACACGACTGGTGTCACACAGGTTATGGACCCATGTCCTCTCATGTTTGGGACCAACCCTTCTGAGGTACAAGAGAACACAAAGGCACCCTGGCTGATGATGTTTGCATACAACAGTAAGGTGGCTGATAGCATTCCCAATCCATGTGATGCTGACATCATGCCCAAAGGCCACTTGACACCTATGACTGTTGTCAGGAACCCAGGACATTACCTCAATGCCAAGAGATGTGCTGCCATTACCTTTGGGAACACCATAGCTCACATGAAGTAAGACATTGGTGGTAGTCCACTGAACAGTGATGTTGTTATAACAGAATGGGGAACACAGGTCGACAGTCAGCTGCCTGTTGACCACAACAGTGCCACTGACATCAGAAAGTACTTTGATGTGTAACATCTCCTGACTGAGTGTGTGTTATCCAGCAAGTAAAAGGACACGGCACCCTGTTCCATCCCCTCAGTAGACCAATCAGTGTGTACAGTGGCCCTTTTGCCATGTTCCCCACTGGGCACCTGCAACAACTGTAGAGTCTGCAAACATACCCCACAAATGGAATACCATCCTTTATACACATGCCCTGTATGGACAGACGCCAGTGAATCCCCATATCATACTGTCTATATAGGTGCAATCACTACCTCAATAACATAGCCAGGTCTCACCAAATGAGGTCAGGAATGGTATTTCTGAAGATACCAATCTGTCCACACAACATGCCTCAGAGACCTCAAGCACACTTCCACATGTCAAAGAACATGCATGTGGGACATGTGCACAACCAAGACTCTGTCCATGCTATGGAATATAAACCACATACACATGAAGCAGTGCATATCACTGGCCACCCACAATACAAAATCTGGATGAGTGGATGGGGAATACAATACCCACCCCTGGGGACCACTCCAGTGACTATACTCCAGAGCCACACTGGGGACTATTTTCATGTGGCCTGATGCCAGGGTATTCCCTTGGGATAGCCTTGTAGAGCCTTCAGGCCCATTCACCTACTACACACCTATGAAGCAATGAACCTATGGATCTTAGTACTGGCAAGTGTGTGTGTGTGTGTGTGTGTGTGTGTGTGTGTGTGTGTGTGTGTGTGTGTGTGTGTGTGTGTGTGTGTGTGTGTGTGTGTGTGTGTGTGTGTGTGTGTGTGTGTGTGTGTGTGTGTGTGTGTGTGTGTGTGTGTGTGTGTGTGTGTGTGTGTGAGTGTGAGTGTGTGTGTGTGTGTGTGTGTGTGTGTGTGTGTGTGTGTGTGTGTGTGTGTGTGTGTGTGTGTGTGTGTGCACGTGTGTGTGAATAGTAATCTCAGTGTGTTTGGTTGTTGAATATCCGCTATGGCTGTGGTTATTGTCCAAACCACAACACGTACCATTCTCCATTCTTAAACAGATGTTGTAAATCAGCATATACCTATGTACAACCCTCAGCCTTATAATCTGTGAGGCATATGTAATCACTGTGCTACAGACTGGGGATTTCCGTGCACATACTGTACCCTGCCTATGACATGATGGATGTGTTACCACAATGCCATACCCTGTGGTTTTGCTGCAGGACCACATCCTGGTGATACAGACGCCTAGAACAGAAACAAAATACAGCATGTGAGAACACATTCACTCAACACTTCACTTATGGGGGGAGAGAGGGGTAAAGCTGGAACTGAATGTGCTGCCAAGACTGTGGCCAGTATCTGTCTCAGGATAGGTATTAGCATTGTGCAGTAACTCACAGCACTTGCGTTTAATGCTGTGGAGGTTGTTGATGTAACTATCAAAGGCTGTTGTGATTGTCGTCAGTGTCTGCTATCATAGATGCTATCATAGATGTCTATAGGGGATGCCATGAAGGATCCAAAGTTGTGTTTGAGGCTAATAAGGGAGTTCAACAGTCATGGGACACCACCTTTCTCTGCAACAGTGTCCTCCTTCTGATGTACACTTTAGTAATGGTAGGGCACCCTCACATTGTCTCCCAGTGTTTGGAGGACATTGTCTGGGTTCTGTTGGCTCTGGCTTGTACCATGCATTCATGTACCTGTTTGTACAGTGCATATGTGTATGATTCCACAGCTATGCAGCTATTTACCATTGCCATGAGTGCAGTGAAGACATCCACTCCTGTTTTCATGGCTGCAAAGTCAGCTTTGGAAAGGTTTTGCAAGATGGTTACCTTTGTGGGAGGTGTGGTTGACATGTTGAGTTCCATGTTGATTACAGCCTGTGTGGATCTCACCAGGTAGGGATTGACAACTGTGGATGAGCAACAGTCCCATATTTAAGTAGTCAACACAGGTCAAGGTTGTTGCATCCTCTACCAGGATCAATATGAGCTGGTCCAGGGTACTGGAAATGATGAATCCCAGAAATGTTGGACCACTGTACTGGCTCTTGTCTACTTTCCCAGGTGATGAAGTGGTAGTTGAAGACTCATACTATGTCAGTGTTGCGTTGGACCATCATAGATGGCAAGGTGTTGAATGGAATGTGCATTGACAGTCTAGGGACACAGAAGTGGACCCATAGCAGGCTAAGGTCTGGATTGCACTATTACTCCAAGGCAGTTGTACCAGAAGTATCTCCAATGCATTGTGCTGGGATACTAGTCTGGAGGTGCTCCTAGCCATAATGAATATGGAGACAACACCACCTGTGGAGGTGTGGTGTCATCCATGTTTGGAGGCTGACAGCTGTGGAATGTGTCATAGCCTGATACTGCAGTTCTGCTATCTGTTGCTGTGAACCACCTCTCCATTACAGCAGACATATGTCCTCCACTCCAATGAGCACTTTGAGTGACTGCATCCTGACAGTTAGATGTCTACTGTTGAGCAGCATGACCCTTAGACTGCATACATGTCTAGCTGTTATGGTAGTGATAACATTAGGAACACTGCCTAATAAATAAGGCATCATGGGGGTGGCAAGACACTTAGCCAGTACCTGGAAACCCAGCGCTGACAGATGTAGGACATCTGTGGGCAAGAAATTGGGTTCTGTCAATCATGTCATCCCAAGCAGAGAGGTACTAGATTCCCTGAAAATGATACAAAACACATAAGCCAATGTTGCAGTCAATCATCTGTTGATATACTGCAGCATCATTCTGGGTGATGGTGGTACACTGCTCAGGGCTACTGTCACACCTGCCTGGAGCACATAATCAGAGAGTTCAACCATGTCTCTTGTCATGTAGTCCAGAGTGGTGTGTCCCAGGTCAGTCACACCCACATGGATACAGAGTGATACTCGTAGTTGTTGTGGAGTGCCATGACTGGCTGTGTCATGTGTTGGATGCTGGCAAGGAAGTGTGTCCCAGGTCAGTCACACCCACATGGATACAGAGTGATACTCATAGCTGTTGTGGAGTGCCATGACTGGCTGTGTCATGTGTTGGATGCTGGCATGTGATAGATATTTGGCTGTTACCTGCTACATATTCAATTCAGTGAGTGGGATATGTGTGTGCCTCAGTATTGAGTTATCTATGATCACTGTATTGTGCAAGGTGGTTAGCCTTAGGAGCTTAGGTTGAGGGCACACTGTGCAGGTTAAATATGTGTCCATTGTGATGTGCCATGTCGCGGTGTCTGAATGGGTGTCTATCTTGCTGGTCTGCGCTGTTTGGGTAAATGTCCATAGAGTGCCTCTGTGAAGATGGGTGTGTGGCTTTTCAATGTATGTCATAGCTGTCAAACTGGGTGTCATGGTGATGTGTACATGTTCCACATGGTGTGGTGTAGGTGTTGATCTTATCCTCTTGACCTGCTAGTCCAGTCTTTACTGGAGAGTGCATATGTCCACATTCAGTGATTTATGGGTAGCCCTCACAGGTCTGAGTGTTTGGAGTTTAGAGGGGAGGGTTGTCTGTGTACACGAGGCAGTTGCAACAGGGCCTCAGAATGGACAAGTGCACCAGGTTAATGGCTAAAAGCACAGAAAACTGCCCTTCAAACATGCCAGGAGGGGTGGACATAACTAGTAAGTACTGGTGCTACATCTGTGATGAACGAGTACTGCTGATGGCTCCCAGGTGTGCCACACTTCTTTTTACAATAACCTGGTGAAGTGCCAACCCATAATGCTAGTTGAAGTGCAAGACAGAAAGAACTAGCATGATGTACAGGTGGAACAGAAGGCAGACTGTCTGCCACCTGTAATACTTTGCCACAGCTGTGCAGTTATTAGCAGCTTTGGCCATATGAAAGTTCAGTAAGCTATGTAGTGCATGCAATAACTGTGTAACAATATAGTAAACATAACTAGATATGCAGGAGTTCTAATCGCCAATGATGGCTAGTTTGTGGGTGAATCATGTACTGTCTGACTTATACAATGTTTGACCTGTGTACTACCCTTTACACTTCCCGTCACTCCAATTTAGTAGTCCTGTTGATGTCATTCACCTTAGAAGTACCTTTGAAATAGGTGGAAATGTATGAACTCTGTGGCGCATCTGATAACTTTGTAGCATTATAGTAGGGATACCTAGATAAGCAGGAGTTCTAATCCTAATGTTGGCAACTGTGTGTGTGTGTGTGTGTGTGTGTGTGTGTGTGTGTGTGTGTGTGTGTGTGTGTGTGTGTGTGAGGATCATATCTTGTGTGGCTTATACCATTTTGATGTGTATACCATACACATCTGGTGAGCACCTCCCACTGCCATTTATTTATATTGTGTGGTAACAGCATCTACCTCACATGCAGCAGGTTAAACCATTGTACAGTCCTCTGTACAGACGTGCCTGGAATATCCATATGTTTGCAACCTATACATGGTCAGACGTGGTCTGTGTGCTTTAACAATGCCCATGCATGTGATCTTATAGCCAAATACGCCACAGCATGAGGTATCATACCTGACTGAAACATCATGCTGATATGACGTCTGACACCCGCACAGGTGGCCAGCCTTGTAGGTGCAATACATGAGTCCAGATGCTTGGTTTTATAAGTGAACTTTTCCTGTTATGGGTCACATTAAAGGCTGGAAGAGGTGTGGACTAACATATTGTGGTCCAAATTAGTATGTAACAGGACACCTTGCATCTTAAGAGGGGTGTACACAATTTATATCCACTGTATGCCACTAATGTGTCACACATGTCCCTACCTAGGCTGTTTGTCCAGCCCAGTTTGCTGGCCTCTGTCCAGATGTCTTGGCACTAACAAGTTGTGACGTATGCTACAGGAATGTTGAATTCATGTCAGATAGGCCCCAGTGATGACCACTGTGATGCAACACAGTTAACCCCAGCAAAAGTGAACATGCACAACAAGCAATATAGCTATTACATAAAGCAATATAGCTATTACTGATGCTTGTGTGCATGGTAAATTTCATGCACTTCACATGCCTGGGGTATTGCCAGGCAACAACAGAACAATGTCATACTCACCAGCTTCAGGCTGCTGTCCCATATGCATACCAGAAGGTCCTAGGTAGTTGTGAGAGGGAGTTATTGTCAGCAGTACAGGATGGATGCATCATGTCTGCAAATCTACAGTACTAACCGCAATAATACACAATGTCCTGTCCTCACCATAGATGTGCACCTCTGTGCAATAGAAAACCCCATCCACATCTGCAATTGGACCTGACCCATGGATGTAGATACAATACAAATACATGTATGTCTGATACATTAGTGTACTAATCCCCACTGGGCTCTTACCTGCATGCTCATTGTCCAGTGTGTGTCTGCAACCCACCTCCACAATGTGTCCCTCAGCTTCATGGCTTGTGCATTGGGCAGATGCCCCAAGTTTGGCGAGGAGCTCCTTGGTGGGTGTCAGTGGGGGCTGAATGGCTGGACCCCCACCTGTGGATAGCTGGTCCCTCACTACAGCAGCAGCCCATTGACAGGCATGGTGAATGAGGTCGGTGGCCCAATGCTGCACATGCTCATAAGTTCAGCTCTGCAGGCCAGCATCATTTACCCTGTGGTCCACACTGTTCCACAGGGCAGTCCTGTCCTGCACATCATTTGCTCTCCATCCAAATAACAGGGCATAATGTCCAATCACATATTGGGTGATGATGTCAGTTTCCCCAACAGAGAATGCTAGTAGGCATGCACTCTGCATGTTACCTGGAAGACATAAACAGGAAAGAGGTCACAGGACCTCGTACGGTTGTCAAATTGCACATCAACACTGGATATTAGTTGCAAATAATCCACACTACACCATAGCCGTCCAAGCTATCATGGCTATAGCAACTTGCATTGCACTCCTGTCCCTGAGCTATCTTACCCCCCCCCCCCCAATGTCGGACACTTGATTGCATAATCCTCTATTCTCCATTCATTTTTGTGTAGAGGGTTGACAGTGGGCATCTTCCATGTGGATGGTGTGTGGATGGTGGAGGTCTGTGTTTGATTGTGGAGTGTGATGGAGCTGTGAGCACATGCCTGAGATCATGTAGGAGGCAGACAGTGATGTAAATATGCCCCATTGAGATATGTTGTTGCTGCCATCAGTAGGCAATATGTGCATGCTCACCATTGCTTAAGGGAGGAGTGTGGTTGATGTGCATATCCACCTGTACAACTGGGGTGGACAGGGTGGCAAAGTTCCTACCTAACCTGTGTGATGCAGGTTGCCTATATCCATGGCATGTGTGTATGAGGTGTTCTTTTCCCCAGTACATGGTGAATTGTGTTGTTTCCTCTGAGACTTACAACATATGTGGAGACACAGTTACAATTGTCCTTGGCGGTGTGGATACGTCTGACTTGTAGTCATAGCAAAAAACAAAAAATGTAGCACTGATTCCTATGAGAACAAGTCCCGTGATTCTTCCTTTTCATCAGCTGAGACTAACATCGGCAGTAAAAAGGGTGTGTCATTTGAAGAAATATCCTCAGGGGAAGCAAGTAGTGCATCAAAGAACTTAGTAGGGGAAACGTTTTCCCCAAAACAGCAATGACACACTAGGAGTTATTTTCAAAAGTGTCATCGTAACGGCAAAAAGAACAAGAAGTAAAGGAGAAAAGGTGACTTTCAGTGACCAAGTGAGTGACTGTTTACTCAATACTCACAATTTAAGTGGTAAAAGCATAGGACAATATGAGGTGTGGAATGTATCGAAGGCAAGTAATGCAAGTATTTTTGATAAAGGTTCCCATGAGTTGAGGGAACCTGGCCGGACTTTAAATACTGTTAGTTCTGACTTGGTTTTGCGAAATTCATGTGAAACTAATGTTAATAAATTTGAGAATATGTTTGATGATGTTATTCAAAGTGAAGACCGTAATGATCTTATATCAGCCATGAACACTGTTGAATATAATTTGAAATTTAATGGGGAAACAGTGTCACATGATATGGGAACTCATACTCCTGCTAATGTTGAATTTGTGGATAAAAATGTGTCTATGTGTTTGTCAGGGGGTGTCTTATTACACAGCCATACCTAGGGTAAGGTAAACAATAATGAGACATCTATTGTGATCAACGAAGAGGAAAAAAAATAAGGGAAGATTCGAGAATAGTGAATCCGTCTGATCTGGTGTTAACTCCAGGCTTGGAAAAAGTTTTACAGCTTGGTCCAAAGTTTGTACCCACTAGATTTCCGGGGTTGGCTGATGTAATTTTAGATACAAAACGTTTTTGTTGTAAACTGTATTTAAAAGGGTATTTTGGTATGAAAAAAGATGAGAATGCTAGAGTTGTTTATCTGGACCAAAGGGTCTCAGATGATGAAATTGAAAATGATGATGAATTACTAGATTTTAAGTACTTATGACATTGAGACTTCTGCTGACTTTAATGAGTCCGTTGAAATTTCGTCAGAAGTTGATGTCATGTTGAAGAATGATTTTGATATAGGTTATGGCCATTTCTATGTACCACATTTTCTTTCGAATTGTAACAAATTTATGCCTCCGAAGGCTTCCATGTGTATTAAAATGTATGAACATATTGTTTGTAGTCAAATAGAACATGCATTTGATGTTTTTTAAAAGAAAAAAGGAATTACAATTTATTAAAGGAGGAATGGAATGAATTATAAGCAGTATGCATGCAGTTAGATAAGTATGTATTCTGACAAGCTGATAAGGGGGGTAATTGGGTCATAATGAATAGAAAAAACTACAATAGGATGGTAAATGAATAATTTTGGTTACAGATGAATATGTTGAATTGGATAAAAACCCATTGCCCAGATTTAATGGCGAACTCTTGGAAATCTTACAAAGAGGGGAACGGTTAGGCTTTTTGAATCAAAAAGATATTCAGAAAATGTTTAACAGAGAACCTAGGGATCCAAGATTCTATGCTTTACCACAAATACCTAAAAACTTGGAAGCCCCCGGGGTAGGCCCATAATTTCTATGGTAGGTTCATACTTAGAAAATATGGGTAAATTCTTGGATTTTCATTTGAAGAAGTACTTACCTAGAGTGCCTTCTCATATAAAAAATGCAGGAGACCTATGTGCAAAATTAAAGGAGACCAGGTGGCAAAGCAATTATTATTGGGCCACAGTAGATGTAAAACCATCGTATGCAAACATTGAAAATAGTAAAGGCCTAGAAGTGATGGGAAGAATGATGGGGGAAGGCCCTCGCTCTTCATTTCTACTAGCATTGTTGGAATTTTGTCTGACACATAACTACTTTAGATGGGGAAAACAATTTTTCCTTCAGAAAAAGGGTACAGCAAAGGGGGTGGCTTTTGCCTCCACATATGCAATAATTTACATGGGTGATTTTCAGAACAAATTTGTTATCAAAAGAAGTTTTTTATTGAGAATGTGGTTTATTATGGCAGATTCATAGATTATTTGATTTTTGTTTGTACAGGTGAGCAGGAGAAATTTTTGGAATTCATGGAGGATTTGAATAACACAGAACATGATTTAAAGTTTACCTATGAGATTAGTTCCACTTGTATTACTTTTTTAGATGTGGAACTGTATGTGAGTGCAGAAAATAGAATAGAATTTAAACCTTACAGAAAACCCACTGTAGTCAACAATTTTCTACATGCAGATAGCATGCATCCCCCTCATTTAATCAAGGCTTTACCCATAGGAGAATTGAAAATAATTTATTTTAATACATCTGAAGAGAGCTTGGAAAAAGCATCTATAGGGGAGGCCATTGAAAGATTAAAGTATAAGGGGTATCCTAAAAGTATATTACAGGAGGCAGAGGAAACTATTTTAGGGGTAAAAAGAGTAAGACAAATAGGTAAAATAGGAAACGGTTATTTGAAATTAAATAAGAATAGAGCTCAGGAGTTAAGTGGAGAAAATAAAATATTTTTGTAACAAAATTTTCTCCCTTCTCATGTAGAGTGGAACAAATCATTAGGAAATTTTGGTATATGGTAAGACAGGATCTTAGTCTAGGATATCTTTTTCCTGAAAATGTAACCTTTTCATATGGAAGATTTGGGAATTTGAAAGAAATATTAAGTGGAAATGGTGTAAGAACTATGAATGCAGGTAGAGTAGGCATGCGGGCATGTGGGAATTGTAGTGTCTGTAATAGGGCAAAGAATCTCGATGGGTTTAAAATCAAAGGTAAACTTTATAATGTCATGGAGACTTTTAAGTGTAACTCACAGGGTGTTGTTTACATTTTAGGCTGTGGTTGTGAGAGGGTAAAATGGTACATAGGTCAAACAAGAAGGAAAGGATCTTTTAAGTCCAGTAGCAGAGCACTTTATGTCAGTACAACAGGGATGTAGTAGAGATCTATTCTTTAGTGTACTTGCACATCGCCTTATGAATAATGGAGGGAACTTTAGAAATGAATTAAACAAGTTGGAAAGTAAATTGATTATCAATTTTAGAACACTTCAACCTAGGGGCATGAATTTAGAA
Organism: Protopterus annectens; assembly: GCF_019279795.1. Taxonomy (NCBI): domain Eukaryota; kingdom Metazoa; phylum Chordata; order Ceratodontiformes; family Protopteridae; genus Protopterus; species Protopterus annectens. Next base: position 78,222,993 of record NC_056746.1, read on the forward strand.
AGTAATTTGATTTTGTAAAAAAATTATTTTTTATATATGTATATATATTGCATATTTATATACTGATATGTATATATAATACAAAAGTTTTCATATATAAAAAATAAGCTATGATGTTTGAATGAAATTTGTTAAAATGGTATGGTTATATATGCAATAATATGGAAAGATGTTATATGCCTTTAACAATGTAAGATAACACTGGTTTTGATTATGGTGTTAAACTCTATTAATTACACTGTGGATGACTAAAAAATGGGGGTGGTTTCATGTATTTGCATTCATTGAAGCAGAAGGGCGAGGTACCAGAATGAATAAAGGACTTCAGCATTTTTTCACCTGAGAGTTGTGCTTGTCTTGAAGCGGTGCTACATTTTTTGTTTTTTGCTGTGTTTTCTTGTGAGATCTGAGGCAAAGTGGTTTGGTATTTAATATGATTTGTAGTCATAGTCAGCCTTACAGGAAGTCAGCTGTGAACTTACATGCTTGCTCAGATATAGATGAACTTGCTTCCAAGTTGTTGCCTGCACCTATGTGTCCCTGTACAGCCAATGTAGCAACCTATTATGTGGTTTGTGTATTGCTACTGTCCACCAAAGAGGGTTACTCTACCTTGGTAGAGGCTGGATATACAGGTGAGGTACTGCTGTGTCCATATAGCTACACTGGATATAAAGGATACACACCCCTGATACACTGCCTGGTATTTGAGCAATTGGAACAGGACACCACAATTACTCATTTCATAACAATTCCCACCTGTATTGTGACCTATAGCTTGTGCAATTCAATTGAAAGCATAACAATATGGTCTGTGAAACATATGGAAATAATACTCAGTACAATAAGCCAGTTGAATGAGTGTGCACACCCTTAAACTGATATGTTGTGTATGCACCTCTTGAGATGGTTACAGCATTCCTCCGTCTTGGTCTGTACTCTAACATCATGGCACATCTTCACTTGGCAATAGTTGCTCACCTTCCTAGAAACACCTTTGATTGTATTTCAGTGAAATTGTACAGGTTAGGGGTCACATTCAAGATGAGAAACATTATGAAATGATCTTCTATGGTCTGATTGTCATACAGCACACAATCCTGGCATTCCAACAGGGATGTGTAAACTTGTGATATCTACTGAATATAAATGTTGATATAGCTGGTAGTGGTAAACATGGACAGAAGGTCATAACACAGCTGGACACTTCTCTGAGTAATACCTGATAATCATGCCTACTTTAGTACCCATATCAGAGTCATGGCAATGCAACAACCAGTAGCTGTACACATTTATGTCTGTTGTGTGTACTGACACCGATATTACACACATGTGCAACATGCAAAACCTATGTACCTGACTGCTTGAAAACCATGTGATTAGTTTTGTGCCTTCCAACTGAACATATCCACACATACATGTGCTCAGAGGATACCTGGTATACATTTCTATTCTATGTTAGTATGGCACACTGTATTTACAGTCTTGCTACTCACTCATACTTCTCAACCTGTTACAGCAGTATGTTTAGACAATGGCACACATAGATGGGTGTCAAAAGGGACATCAGTATTGATACTGTATTAATATATCTGCACTATACATTAGGACATTGATTGCACAGTAGGGTTTGACATCACTATGATAACCTAAAAGATGTCCAACAATCATAAGTAGGCTATTATGTTACAATGTCATTGCTCACAGACCTGCCAATGGTTTGGCTGACATAACACAGGTGTATGTGTATGTGACTACAGATATCAGTCACAAATGTGCTTATTGTCCAGAAGAACACTGTACAGTTGAATGTTATTAATTCAATATATCACATGCAGTTCAACACACACGTCGACAACAGTACTTTACTATGCACATGCCCTATATAGGGCTCTTAGATTTGCAAGACAAACATGTGTCATACTCATATTCACAGGTAACATATAGATATGGACTACATCCCATTAACTGGCCTAGCAGTGGCACAGTCACAACTGTTTGACAGACACCCCAGTGGTTCTCATATGTGAGCTGCCCTTTTCCAGGGTGAGTCAGGCTCCTAAGCTGTGATCCTACCTTGCAACCTCTCAGAGCATCACATCTGGACAAAGCCTAAAATGATGGGGGATAAATTAGGAACAGACTTTAAATATTCCTGTTACAACCATAGGAAGTTTGTAGAATGATACATTTTGCATTACAGTGAATATTTTAAGGATGTGAAGTCTTAAACTCAAGTGTTTGTCATTACTTGATGACTTCAGTCCTCAGCTGTTTGCCAGAAAAGTACAGATTTCAGGAGGAACAGACAAAAAACTATGATGGTAAAATGTGGACATTCTGTGAAGATCTGTACAGCTGAAAGGCATGTCTGTGATCTTTCCCACTGCAGAGAGGGCCAGATGCTATGGCCATAGCAGCCATTCAGCAGGACATTAGTACAGCAAGTATTGTTGGAACATATATTCCTCCAAATCATATTTCCCATTATTACAGACCAAGTACTGCATTCAAGTACATTCTTACATGTTCCACTTACCATTTTTTCTTTCTTCTCTTTTCCAGTTTATGTTGTATTTGTTCTCTCTCTCTCTCTCTCTCTCTCTCTCTCTCTCTGCACTACAGGGATAGAGCTGGTTTGAATAGGTGGCAGCATGGCTTTTGTAGGATGCTCATGACCAGGTGATGGGCTGTGCACCTATTGGGGTTCTCCACTTGCTAATTGCATGCAGCACAGGTGTGTAGTTCTTCCAATGACCAATGTCATGGCAACACACTCCTATAAATGAGTACTCCATGTGGGTGTTGGCCCTTTCCCTTACTTGTGAGGAAGACATCCTGGAGTTGTGTGAACTACTACCTCTTACAACAAGACTTGTGGAGACAAGCCAAGTAATTGGTGGAGAAGGTTCAAGAGTTAGGGGCCGAATGTGAGTATTACTGTTATATGTTTGGAATACTGCTAGTTTAACAGGGCTTGTGCTACTTCTGCATGGGTTTCAGTCTGACAAAGTTCTGTTTCTGCAAAGTTTTCAACTGTAGGGCCATCCACATAATGGCCACAGGTTAACCTGTTATGTATGGACTGTTCCCCAGACAGGTGTTGTCCTTGGCAAATCAGTACATACTCTGGTGATTGCATTATGTAAATGGTAACATCCATTTGTTTTTCTGACTTTAAATCACTCAGAAAAGATATGTTACAACAAACCCTGTAACACCAGCAACTCAGTGTATAACAGCAATATTTCAAGTATGGCCATGTATTTGGGCCTCTGTCCACCAATTATGTCAGGCTTTGTCCAAATATCATACAGCAGGAGGTTGATAGATATACTGGTCTATCATTATTTTGTGCTGTCATTCCTGCTGAGGGAAAAGGCTAGGAAACATGTTGAAGTCTGTACATTCAAGACAATGGTGCATAGAGAATGCTCTTAGATGCCCTTGTAACACATTTTATGTGGGGGACAATAACGCATGTTTTAAAACTAGGCTGTTAGAACATGTGAGACATATTACTAATAAGAAAGATGGCAGTTCTACAGCTGTACATTTGAACAAATCTCACCATAGGGACAGTAGTGGGTTCCAAGGTACTCTTTTCGAAAAAGTCTGTTCCTCAGTTTGATGAAACATTCATAAAAGGATAATTGTTATGTACAGACTCAATGTAGTAATATTAACTGTGATACTTTATCCCGTAGGGGTTAAATGAGGAGTGTAACTGGAGGCTGTGTATTTAATTATGTAATTAGGTGTTAATTGTTTATGGTGATTAAGGCATGTATTTCTGGTAATGTTTTACTCCTTGAAGGCTTTGGCCAAGTATAATAAACATGTGGTATTACTGGCTGGTTGTATTTGTCTTTGCTATGTTCAGGCATTTTATTTGTTTTGCTAAGAGATTGTTGTATGTCTGGTCATTCTGTATGGCCTATCATGATTTTGTAGCAGTGTACTGCTCAATCATTTATTTGGACTGGGGGGGGCAGATGTGAGCGTCATGGGTCCTTTCATATCCAGCTGTGCATCCTGCCCCAGTTGTGGGTGGTCTATCAGCAGTATATGTTTGTATGGGCATTTTGGGACATGTATGCATATATATATATATATATATATATATATATATATATATATATATATATATATATATATATATATATATATATATATATATATATCTATAGTGTGTGTGTGTGTGTATATGTGTGTATATATATGTGTATGTATATATATATATATATATATATATATATATATATATATATATGTATATACATGTGTGTGTGTGTGCGTATCTGTATATATATATATATATATATATATATATATATATATATATATATATATATATATATATATATATGTCCCTTCGGTAGATTGAACATTTATAAGTTCAAACCACATATGGCCGAGACCATATGTTCGAACTTGTAAAAGTCTGATCTGACTGAATGGAGATCTCCATACAGATTTCCCATTTCCACAATGTAGTGCGATCTCGGAGTTGGTATATTTAAGTAAGGGGGTGTGGGAGGTGCAGGGGAGTGTGGTTTTACTTCAGTGTTCGAACTTTTATGAGTTTGAACATATGGTCTTGACCATATGTGGTTCAAACTAGTAAAAGTTCGATCTACTGAAGTAGATCTATAAATATATATATATATATATATATATATATATATATATATATATATATATATATATATATATACACACACTGACACACACACACACACACACACACACACACACACACACACACACACACACACACACACATACACACACACACACACACACACACACACACACACACACACACACACACACACACACACCTCAGTATTTATTGGTAATACATCTATATATTGTTGTACATATATATGGATCTCCCTACATATCTCTCTATCTCTATGTATGTTTCTATTCAGATATATATATATATATATATATATATATATATATATATATATTTATATATACCAATCTTAATTGCACAGTGTCTCTTCCCTATTGTAAACTGGCTATAAAGAAAGGTATGTTTGAGAAAATGTTCTCAAGCCACACACTTGAGATGGCTTATTGGTAAATTGCTTTGACTATGTTGTGCAGGGTCCTGGGTTCAAGGGCTGTTTACTTTGTTGCTAGGCAGAACAAAGACTGTTGGATGCAGAGAGATTAAGGCAGTTTTGAGCAGCTTTAAGCGTGTTTGTGTGGGTTTGAGTGATGGTAAGCGCTGCTAATGTACAGTTAAATGAATAGGCACTTACACCGTGTAGGCTTCCCTTACCAGAGCGCAAATCTGCTTAGCATTTACATTTAAGCAATGCTTAAACCAGCTAAGCATAACTCAGCCCTGGTAACCATTGATCACATTCCAGTCTGATAAAATAGCAGGGTAATAACATCTATAATAAGTGTACTTAATTTCCTGTACATAACATACTTCTATGTGCTGTCATTACAGTAGCAAAGGGTGTGAGTATACTGTATGGGACACCTGAGTATACATGGGTAGTACCACAATCTTTTCTCTTTGTATTTGTTTCATACATGGGTAGTATCCCATGTTATATGCAGTCACACGTGCATGTTACACCACCTACAGTGCACTGGTTGACAAATATAGGTTAACACATATTGTATCATTATGTTAGTACTTTTAACAGTGCTTTTCCAAGTAAGAGTAGATTGCAGATTGTAGTACTGGAAACATACACCCTTGCATGCAAAGCTGGACTATTGAGTACAGTATCTTTTTCTTAGTGTTTGAGATGTATGTTTTTATGTATCGCCTATTGGATATTGATCTGATATGTTGATATTAACTGTAGACTATTGTGTTTTTGGACTTGTCATCGGGGACTGCTGTCATGTAGTAATGGCATACCTTTCAGTTTCAGACATCTATCTTTCAAAACATTCATCCTAATGCATAACCTGTTGGCTATCTACTTTCTGTCTATCCTCTGTACAGATGTGCAGATGTCAGGTATTGCTATGGCCATACTACTATGTAGGTGCCCACATTGTATTGTGTTGTGGGCTTGGACACTGCTGCTAGTTCCGACATATGGGACATTCCTTAATGTGGGCCTTGCCCCTTTTCCTTGCCTGTGTGAGGGACATTACAGAGGTGGTGGCCTACAGATTCACATAGAGTAGGTGGTGATATGTCATAGGATAGGACATGTGGAGACAGCCAAACAACATGGGGGACATACCCCCTGATTTGTGAACAGATTCTATGTCATCAGTGCTATTATACACATGGTGGATTGATAGATTGACAGGGTTTGTGTGGACATGCATTTAGTGAGTGACTTCATGACTGACAGTGATATGTCTCTGACATACCTCTCCATTGGCACACTGTCCACAGACTGGCCACATGTCTGCCTGTTATGTTTTGTCTGTTCCCAAGACAGTTGGTGTCCTTGGTAAATCAGTTGTGGACTCTGGGGAATGCAGTCAGTAAATACTCAGATCTATTGGTATTACCAACGTCATATTCCTCATAAAAGATGTTACAACAAACCCAGTGACATCTGCAACTGTCTCAATGTATGACAGCAGTATGTCCAATGGACCCCTGTGTTTGTACCTCTGCCCCTTCAAATGATGTCAGGCTTTGTCCAGATGTCAATCAGGTGCAGGCATATTTATTATCATTATTTCTTGACTTCATTCCTGCTACCATCCCATTGATGTAGTACACCCACAGACATGTCAGGGAAGAGGCCTTAGATATGAGTCCTGAGCCTGTGCATTCTGATGTGAACTGTACACATGAGAGGTCTGTGTATGTCTGGCCATTGTTAACAGACTGCCATGACTGTGTACACATGTCATGTGTACATGTCATTTGGGCTGAGTATGGGGGTTGGTGGATGTAAGTGTTATGTCTCCTTCTTTATCTAACTGTGCATGCTGCTCCAGTTTCCGCTGATCTATTGGCTGTATGTGTTTATAGGGGCAGACTGAGACATGTCTTGTAGCAAGGTCAGGATTCAGACTACACTGACAATTGGGACTCTATATGTAGGGCTAGTGTGTGAGTGATAAACAATGATGCATTTTTTCACACAGTCCATATACTCTACTGTTCACCTGACTTAACGGTGTGTGACTGTGACTGTGGTGATATTGGTTGTGGATATGCACTTTCACTCTGGTGTCTGTTTGTTAGTGTTGTTACATCCCCATAGTGCCTGATATATTTGCAAATACATGTGCAATTACCTATAGCAGATTTCCTAATTCAATTACTTGTGCTATGCCACTAAATATATGTTAGAGCACACAGGAGGGTGTTACTGCAGTAACTGTGTTAGCTTACCTGTGCCACTACTTCAGATACATCCCCATTTCCATAGATTCCACCCACCACTTTGTCAGCCTTGGTCCAGATTCATTTTTAGAATGGGGTTCTGAGCATACCTGTCAACTGGCTAGATTGTTTCGGGTAGTCCCATATTTATTGCTCATATTTCTGGTCTGTTTTACAGATTATTCTCATGTCTCTGGTAAATCACTGTGATGATATGATTGTTGTACGAAAATGAGGACATACATTTCATTTACCTACCTCACATCCATCAGAATATGTATGCTGAAACAAACTGTGTCACTCTGTCAAGAAGAGTACAGGGGGACATTGACCTCTTCCTTCCTGGATGCTAATGCATTAGTAAGGACTTTGTGACCACAGTGGCAATGTGGTGGTCAAGAGACATTGATGTCAACCTGTGTACCCAGATCTTTTATAACACCTTCTTTGATCAGGGGACTACCATCAATGTGGCAACTCACGGGAACAGGGTTTTCCACAAAGGGGATGACAACACATTTTCTGACATTGAGCTTACAGCTATGACTCTGACACCAGATACTGGTCTCATTGAAGCCGTTCAGTAGGATGCCAAGATCACTTGGGTAGTTAATAATAGCTCCCAACTTGCAATTGTCTACAAACTTTGTCAGCCAGAGCACCTTCATGC
>NC_056746.1:78235998-78323498 GCF_019279795.1 Protopterus annectens
AGGATGGATGTAGGGAAGATCCATAGCTGTCTATTTCTTCTACAGCAACAGCTGTGCATATGTACTGAATTTGGAGGTAAATTTGGACACTCAAACCCCTGAGAGAGAGGGGTGAGGACAACAATAATGTGTTGTGAAGCCAATTAGACAAGATTACACGTGTCCAGTGGACACGTGCAAAATGGACAGCTATGTATGGGGCAACATTTTTTTTTTGGGGAACAGATTGCCCTTTTCTTTAAAGGTAAGAGTGGGATGTTGGGAAAAGATAGTAGGTATATTTGGAGAGGTAGGTTGGATAGGAAGAGATACAAGACAGACAAGACAGCATACAGGGGTGGTATATGACACATGTGGGGGGTAAACACCTTAGATGGGGAGGGGTGTTTGGAAATAGGAAGCACATGAGCCCCCAAATTGATACAGTGGGACTGAATTTCCCACCCATGGGCAGTCACCACTGCACCTTCACGGCCCCGAAGGTAGCTGTGCTGGGGGCTGAGCAGGAGGGGGAGGCTGACCCTCTAATTGCGCCATGCAGCCCTCAAGTTGGCATAGCAGATCTCCCAATTCCTTTTGGAGCTCACTACACAACAGACCCCAGACCTGGCTTCAGGTGACAGGATACTGTCCGCCCCTGCACCTGGGGGGATATGCCCCATCCCCTGAGGTGGTTCCACCCGAAGTTGGTGTTGAACTAGCAGATGAGGAGGTCTCGGGGTGGGGCCCAGATGAGTTGGGGCCTGGTGCCATGCCCAGATGAGGTGAAAGACGTGGATCTGCTGGGAATGGCCTTCTCAGACTTGCTATAGTGTTGCAGTTTTAGAAGATATGTTGGTTAATAATCGTAAACACATTCCAGGATTAGTTATAACAGCATGCATGAGTATTCCCATTAATCCAAAATAACAGATTTGGAACATTTGCATAGTAAACAGAACACATGCATATATGGAACCACAGTGGGCATTACACCGGCATACAGGTTACATTGATATGTAGATAGTATTTGAACAGGGAACATTAATTGGAATACATTTCAACATTTGTAGAACAACAGGACACATGTCCCAACAGTAGGTTTGGTGGAAAACATACCCATTCATTTATGTGTTTAGATTATTGGTGAAGATAAGGTAGGGAGAGAGAGAGATGTCAGTTAACAAATGTAAATTCTTGCAGTGGTCACAGCTTTAATGACCATTGCTCTGCTCATTACTCTACAGGTATTATTACAGCAACCTATGGCCTTGGGTTGGGCAGTGGCATGTTTGTACACAGTGTGTAATTACAGCCTTCTTATAGATACTTTATACTTTCTCTTACCTGGAAGACCTGTGGAGGGAATGGTAATACTACATAACTGTTTCTACCCATATTCACATAGTCAGGATTACATATGTGCACTCATACTTTGTGTGTGTGTGTGTGTGTGCGTGTGTGTGTGTGTGTGTGTGTGTGTGTGTGTGTGTGTGTGTGTGTGTGTGTGTGTGTGTGTGTGTCTGTTGCTGACATACACTGCCTTGATTTCTATTGGTCACCCTGGTTGTTGGTAGCAGGCACCGGTAGCTGTGACAGCATGACACTTTTGAAGATTTCTTGGGGGGACCACTTGGTGTATGTACTTATCTTGCTGTCATTTGCAGTCTTGGGGTTAGACTGTGGTTGTTGGACACAGTATTACTACAGGCTTCGTATAGCTACTTTATACCTTCTTTTATCTGGAAGACCTGTGGAGGGAATTTATGTTGACACTACCTGACTATTTCTACACATATTCACAAAATCCTAGCTGAAATTATGCATACAGCTTACTACCACTCCTGGGATTTTTACCATGACTATTTCTGCTAAAAATACAACAACTTTGTGTTTCATCAGAACAAGCTATTGAGAAACTGCTGTCTCTTCCTTGGATGTTTTCTATCAAATTCTCTCTTGGCTATACAATCTCACCTTGTGATTACAATATTATTTTATATACATTCCTATACATACCTTTTGACATGGCACAGTGTGGAAAACAGTGGTTAACACATCATTACTATTCTGATATCAGATCTTGGTGCATGAAACTTTCAAGTCATACAATACCAGAGTAAACACAACCAGTCTGGGGGTTTCACTTTTATTGACAAGTAATTACACTTTTATTGATATATAACCTACATGTCACTATTACTCTCCTACTGGCTTCTTCAGTCATTAAAAAACATACCCATTTTTAGATACTGCAAGGTGACATTCTACTACGTTTTATTTATTTGCCCTACATAATACCAGCTAGATTGTTACTCTCCAGCCTTGTGACATAGCCTTTGCAGCCTGCTGGTGTGGGCTTCCAAGTTCACTGCCCTTTCATCTGCAGCTATACAGAAGATAAGAGAAAACATTTATACATACCTACACATCACATACACAGGCTGGACTTTGGATAACACTTATTTTGACTAATACTTACACATGGCTGGAGCATTCCCCACCCAGGCATCTTGGACCCACTGGTCTAAAAGGTCCGTCTTCCTCTGCTTCAAGTCAGCAAAGTGGTGCTCTGGACCTCCACACCAGTCCGAGGGATGCCAGTGGCAGTGGTGAGATCTTGGCCAAGATGGTCCCTGGCCTCCACTTTGAATTGTGAGCCCTGATACTGGTCCCGCAGCAGCTGCACTTCATGGTCTTTAATGTGCAGTCCACCCATGACCCTGGACTCCTGAATGCCCCAACGGTGTGCCCGAAAGTGCACACCTTCACCTACATCAGCCATAGTGCCTACAGTGGGGAGCTACAACTGGTTATGAGCTGTATTCCTGCCTGCATGGTATAAATAGGGCTAATTTCCCACCCTTTACTGTAATTGTACAGTTTTGAAACTGCTGAGTTAAGCTAAGGACCGAGCAACCCTGCTTAGCAAAGATAGCCATTGCTTAAAAGGGTTGATGCTAAGCCCTGCTTACATGTGCGCAAACCCGCTTAGCTATGCTAAATCTTGCTGAAACTTTAAATTTCACTGACACCTCACATTTGGGGTTGCTACACCACACTGGTTAGCATATACATAATAATAATCACTACCTTCTTCTTCTCTTTCGGCTGTTCCCATTAGGGATCGTCGCAGTGGATCATCTGTTTCCATTTCTTCCTGTCCTCTGCATATTGCTCTGTCACACCAACAACCTGCATGTCCTCTCTCACCACATCCATAAACCTTATCTTAGGCCTTCCTCTTTTCCTCTTACCTGGCAGCTCCATCCTTAGCATCCTTTTCCCAATATACCCAGCATCCCTCCTCAACACATGTCCAACCATCACAATCTCGCCTCCCTGACTTTGTCTCCAAACCGTCCAACCTGAGCTGACCCTCTAATATACTGATTCCCCATCCTGTCCATCCTTGTCACACTCAGTGCGAACCTTAACATCTTTAACTCTGCCATGTCAAGCTCTGACTCCTGCCTTTTTGTCAATGCACCATCTCCAACCCATACAACATAGCTGGTCTCACTACCCTCTTGTAGACCTTCCCTTTCACTCTTACTGGTACCCGTCTGTCACAAATCACTCCTGACACTCTTCTCCACCCACTCCATCCTGCCTGTACTCTCTTCTTCACCTCTCTTCCACACTCACCATTACTCTGAACTGTTGATCCAAAGTACATAAACTCATCTACCTTTGCCAACTCTACTCCCTGCATCCTCACCATTCATCTATCCTCCCTCTCATTCACACACATATATTCTGTCTTAGTCCTGCTGACCTTCATTCCTCTCCTCTCTAGAACATATCTCCACCTCTCCAGGGTCTCCTCCACCTGTTCCCTACTCTCACTACATATCACAATGTCATCTGCAAACATCATTGTCCATGGGGCCTCCTGTCTGATCTCGTCTGTCAACCTGTCCATCACCACTGCAAATAAGAAAGGGATCAGAGCTGTTCCTTTATGTAATCCCACCTCCACCTTAAATGCATCTGTCACTCTCACTGCAGACTTCACCACTGTCACACTACCCTCGTACATATCCTGTACCACTCTTACATACTTCTCTGCCACTCCTGACTTCCTCATACAATACCACAACTCCTCTCTAGGCACCCTGTCATATGCTTTCTCTAAATCCACAAAGACACAATGCAACTCCTTCTGACCTTCTCTATATTTCTCCATCAACATTCTCAGAACAAATATCGCATCTGTAGTGCTCTTTCCCAGCATGAAACCATACTGCTGATCACTAATCATCACCTTCCTTCTTAACTTAGCTTCCACTACTCTTTCCCATAACTTCAAGCTGTGACTGATTAGTTTTATCCCTCTGTAGTTACTAGAGCTCTGCACACCACCCTTATTCTTAAAAATAGGTACCAAAACACTTTTTCCCCACTCCTCAGGCATCCTCTGACTTTCCAAGATTTCATTAAACAATCTGGTTTAAATCTCCACTGCCATATCTCCTAAACACCTCAATGCTTCCACTGGTATGTCCTAATCACTACCTCTTTCTGAAAAATACATTTTAGTTGTTTTTCACATAAGAAAATGGATGGACTGCTCTGGGGCTTGAACCGTGACTGGCTTTATGCTAGCCAAACACTCTAATCACTACACTATTCCAGCTTTACTGTTTGTACTGTGTATATTTCTATGTAGCTTCTTTTGATTTTTAAACTCTGCTATGCATAGCTGTGCAACGGGCACACCTGCTCAGCTATGGTTAAACTTTATTGGTTTAATAAAAAAAGATTTTGAGGATTTAAATGGAATTTAACTTTTTCTCACTTTAGGAGTATGCCTGCCATACTGGGGGAACAAGGGCACAACACTGGGGACAATTTTAGCACTTTAAAAGTGCACGTGGTAATGGGTTTTGTGTTAGCATGTATTTTGTGCAGTGTATGGGAACTCAGGTGTGTCAGTGTTGTGTTTATTTTATTTCTTTATTTACTATTTGTTGACCGGCTAAGTCTGACTAGGATGGGGAGCCTATTTTCAGCAGAAGCCCAGGGTGACATGCTCCAGATAAATGTCTGTGGCATGCATTCTGCAGATATACTTCACAATTCTGCAGTATATCCACAGACAACTGTGTTTTTGCTTTTAAAAGAGGGTGTATTACATGTGATGGCACTGCTGTAACATGCCCCCTGCACTCGTTCACAGATCATGTCATGTAGGTGTTACAGCAGCATGCCTTCATGAATATGCAAGGCACAGTGCTGTGCTGCACGGACATGATCTATTCTTGCATGGAACTTTACTGAATCCCATGGATTATTAAAATGTCTTTGGCATCATAAAAATCTAGAATAGCTTATCAACATTACATTAAACTGTTGAATTCAAAATGGATTAACTTTCCAGACCTAAATACCTTTCCACACTTTCCATTCCTAAATCTTTTTCTTCTTCTTCTTTCAGCTTTTCCAGGTTAGGGGTCGCCACAGTGGAACTCCAGTCCGCTAATGATTGGCAGTAGATTTTTACAGTGCCGAGGTGCCAGCTCAACGCCCAACCAAAATAATTATATAAAATCAATCATTTTAAAAGGGTCTATATCACAACGTCGAACTAACAAAAGTTCAATCATTGTAATATCGAACCCTAAACTCCGAAACCCAACAAAACTGAAAACACAGAACAACAATTGTTTTCCCAGGGAAAACAATCACTGTTTGGTGACAAAAAAATAAATAAATAATCTTAAACTTAAACTAAAGTGGAGGGCTTCACTCCCCACACCCCCCAAAGTGGGGGGCCTGTGCCCCCCACACCTCCCACACTTAAATATACCAACTCCAAGATCGCACCACAGTGGAGGAAATAGCAAAGCCCCAAAAACGGCCCACCAATTCATTTCCCTGGGAAAAAAGTCGATGTGCCGTGGCTTTGCTATTTTCAACTTTTGGACTTTAAGGTTCGATATTACAATGTTCAAACTTGTTTTAGTTTGACGTTGTCATATAGACCCATTTTAAAACCATTCTCAACTGTACACATCTGAATTACAACTCAAACTAGAAAGCTTTATATTTTTTTCTTTTTCAGGGCAAAAATAAATAAATAAATAAATACATACATAAATGTGATATCACTAATTGTCTACAAAAGGCAACCTTTTCTGGTATTACTTATGCAACTATATACAGTACAGCATCCCTTCTCCCACTGAATATAATTATGTTATTCATTTATAAACATTTTAAATAAATACTATTATAAGTTAAATAGATTTGAATCTCTAGATTGAACTAGCAATTCTTATAAAATTAATAAGAGATTGTTGACAGAGCTAAAATTAGCAACTGTAGCACAAATAGCTTCTTTTGCTGGTAGCAATGCTTTAAATATTTAAACATAAAAGACATACAATCCCCTGGCTTCAGCAAGGTCTGCATAGAGTGCAGGAATAGTGCAAGAGCTGTTGCATACAATATGGCCGAAGAGTGATCCAGGATCGAGCTCCCGTGACGTGCACGAGCACTCCTACACTATTCCTGCATGGACATCACTGCTATATACTAATTACCTCATTTGCTGATGAAAACCATGCATATGAGGTGAATTCATGCTCCAGGATGCAGGCAGGTGTCTGTGCAGGAATAGTGTAACCTGCAGAAATGTATTCAGTTACTAACTGAATACATTTCTGCAAATTACAAAACCGAGGCATGACAGCTCAAAAGAAAACATGTATTATATTTAGTAGACATGTCAATGGCCAAATAAATGGCCATTGGCATGAAAAATAGTTTAAATATTATAAAATAAAATTTGTATTTTTTTGACTGATCTTGGTCGTTTAAGCATAGGGCAGCGACGCGGAAATAGGACTGTGCCGAAAATAAAAAAAAGAGGGAAAAGCAATTTTCAGGGAAATCTGCATTTTGCTATTATAGTCAATGGCATGCAGAATGAAAACAATACCAGGGAACAGTGGTTGCTAAGGGGAGTGCAGTAACTAAGGAGTAAGGCAGTGGGGTATGCAAATGAGGGGAATCTTACTAAATCACATATTTCTTCTAAGTGTCAGACTGCACCTAACGTGTAGGTGCTCTAATTTGGCCGTATAACCATGAGAAGTAAATGACATCAAAAAGAGGTGTGTCATACTTAGTGTAAGCACACTGGTGCACTATTGCCCGGGTTTTCCCTTAGCTAAGCACAGCTAAGCAAGGGGGTGTCTCTGAAGCTATAATGTCTTAAACCATGAAATGAAAACCGCGTTCGTGGCCAAGGGAGGGCCATTTCTGCTAAAATGTGTTTACCTTGGCTAAACGAGTTTGTGCTGCATGCACTGGGACTTAAAAAAAAAAAAACATACGGAAATAGTAGCGCTGTTTACATTCAGGCAACTTGTTTCTACGCAGCACCTCGGGGCTTAAAAGGGGCAAAAATGAGAAGGGGGAAAAGAAAAAAAGGGAAATAGCAGAATAGAGGCACTCATATACAAGTAATAGAGCTGGCAGGTGGAATGTATCATACTCAGCCAATCACACAGACAGCATCTGCAGCACACTACTATAAACTATGCAAACACATTTCAGTCTCATTTTTCCCACAAACTCTACACCACCGGTGTACACAGACGGGGACATTTTACCTGACAAAACTAACAAAATGTTAGGGGCTTCTGTTGCTCTCATACATCAGCATGTGAGTGTGGTGAAGAGGAGAATGCTGACAACCACCCCGGACTTATGAGGAGGAGGAGAAGAGTGTTCAGGTCCAGGGTAACCTACTAGGGGCTACATGATCTGGAGATAGAGCACTACAGGGTGGACAGGGACATGCTGCAGCAAACTGTGGAGCTGTGCCGGCCTCACCTCACATCCAGAACAAACAAAAGAGAACCCATCCCAGTGGATACCAAGGTATGTGTAGCTCTAAGAATACTAGCTACAAGTACTTTCCAAAGAGCAACTGGGGATATCATGATGGTCTTATAGGCATATGTGTCCAGGATAACAAACCAGTTCCTGGATCCCAAGCAAACACATACTACGTAGCACATTAATATCCCCAGCATCCGTGAGGAGCTGACTGGCAATATGCTTCTCTTCCACCATGTAGCAGACTGCCCGGAGGTACTGGGTGCCATAGACTGCATGCATATCTACATCAAAACACCACCTGCTGACCTGGGTAGGGTCTACATAAACTGCAAGGGGTACCACTCCATCAACTGCCAGGTCATGTGCGACACCCAAGGCATTATCATGGATGTGTGTGCTGGCTGCCCTAAAAGCTATCACGACTCCCACGTCTGGCATTCCTCACAGCTGTATCAGTGGTTTGCCAGGGGGACATCCCATATGGCCATTTAGTGGGAGATGCTGGCTACGCACTGGAGCTGTGGATGATGACAACCATCAGAACGTGGATGATGACACCCATCAGAAATGCACACACACCCACACAAGAATGCCATAATGAGGCACACTCACAAACCAGGATCATTATAGAGCATGTGTTTAGGATGCTCAAGTCATGGTTCTGCTGTCTTGACATATCCGGCAGAGCCTTGCAGTACTCTCCAGCCACATGTGCAGACATGGTCATAGTATGTGCCATGCTACACAATATGATCCTGTGGAAACAGCTGCAGCAGGAATAAAATGGGGAAGGGCCACACAGCCCCCCACCATTGCCAAGGCCCTCACAGGCACAGAGAGACTCAGAGGAGAAACATCCTGAGCCTGCCCCTGTAGGCAGATGGAGGCATGCCCAGTATGCCCCGGCCTTGGCAGAGAAGCAATGAATAGCACATACACTGACAGTGTTGGGCCCCAGGGACTGATCTCTCTCTCTCTCTCTCTCTGACTCACACATACAGTAAAATGGATGCCAAACATCACACCACATATACCTGACCATGTATAGGCAGTGTATAGTGTGCATCCAACATAGTCAGCCCTCAAGCACTACCCTCACAACAGATGTAGGCACTAGGTAAGCCAGTCTCTGTAACAAATTAAAATCATGGGGTGGACATTTTTGCTAGCATATCTATGATATTGATCAAACATGTAAGGGAATGGGTTGGCAAACTGGGATAGCAGCAGACAACTGACAGCTCTGTGGGACAGCAGGATGTGTATCCCCAGTACTGCCCTACCCACACCATGTAGTACCACCCTAGTTGACATATACCACTGAAGTAGATGTGGTGAGCCAAAAAACTATGGGTGTCATATGTGACATGCATGGCTGTCAAAGTGGGGGTCCCATACCCACCACCATTCCCACACAGCAAATTAACTGTAGACAAGCATACAGAGGTACCTGGCAAAGGCCCCCACATGGCAACATTCATGAAATCCCCACCCACAGACTTTTACACAGTGATATCACAGCAGGTCTGGCAGTGGCAGTATGGCTTTGAAAGGTAAGAAGTTTGAAACTACAAATGTCTATGCCTGAACAAGCTGACCTATGGTCGATACTGTTATGCATGTAGTCTGAAAGCTAGGGCACACTGCCATGCTACATGGGACCAAAATGTTCAGCAAATATCAGCACAGTCTGTGCAGATGTGTATCATATACGGTTGTGTCACCCCCCCCCATAGTCCTATAGAAATGCAGTAACATGTCGCTAGCCTTAAGCAGCATCCAGATGTCACCCAGAGTGATGGTGCAATAGTCACAGAAAGCAATTGTCAGTAACACTCACAGTCAACTTACTGGTGCCATCCTAGGGGTGTCTCCTGCGGGCAGCCTGGGAACATATGATCACCAGAATGCACTGCCCTGCTACAGATGGCTTGCATCTGTCACACCTGGCCTACAGGCCTCTGGCAAATGCCTATGCCCCACCCACAGTGCCCTTTGGGGAGTGTCGTTGGGTCCACAACACCAACATAACACAGTCCACAAATGCAAAGAAAGACCATGCTGTCAACTGCAAGGAGCAAACCTGCCTGCCTCAGGGAGTCAGAAATCATGACAAAGCCATGAATAATGGGGTGATGAATGTCCAAAGAGAAGGATACCTGTGAAATACTGCTCTAATAATGTTATAAAGTTGATGGAATGATTTGTAGTAGCATGGAATGTCTGATGGGTATGAAGTCTGAAACTGCAATGTCAACTGTCTGTAATATCTGGCTTCAACCCTGAGTGACTTGCAAAACACTTGTGCTGGAAAACAACACTTGTCTGGGTAACCAACAAGATATATACGTCATGGATTTGGACATTCTGTGATACTCAGTACAGTCAACAGGCAGGGCTTGGAGTGTAAACATGGGAATGCACCCACTGCAGGCAGGCCTAACCCTGGAAGATGGTGACATGTCTGCACCCATAGAACCCTGGGCCACAGCCATGGGGAGTAACAAACCCCTCCCTGATCACTCATCCTATGCAACATCCTGACCTCAACATCTGGCCATCCAAGCAAAGGTGGACTATATATATATATATCTATATATATATATATATATATATATATATATATATATATATATATATATATATATATATATATATGGTTCCACTTCATATCATCGAATTACCATTTAATCGAATTGCAAATCATCGAGAACAAATCGTCGAAAACTCATTTCATCGAAAACTCATTTCATCGAATCTCAAATAATTGAAAACTATGAAGCAACTACAAATAACATTCTACAATGTTTTTACTACGTTTATGCAGGGGGGCAAGCCCTGCACCATGTGGAGGCACACCCCCACACCCCCGTAATTAAATATACCAACTCCAAGGTCACACTACAGTGGGGTAAGGAAATTACCTTTTTACCCCACTGTAGTACGACCTTGGAGTTGGTATATTTAATTACGGGGGGTGTGTGGGCTCCGCCCCCCACATGGGGGGTGCAGGGGGGGGCTTGCCCCCCAGAATAAACATAGTACAAAGTGTCTGGGATGTTATTTGTAGTTACTTCATAGTTTTCAATGATTTGAGATTCGATAAAATGAGTTTTCAACGATTTGGTCTCGATGATTTGCAATTCGATGAAATGGAACCATATATATATATATATATATATATATATATATATATATATATATATATATATATATATATATATATATGACAAATACACTCCTCCAGGCTGGTCAAACAGTCTGATGCACACAGGACCCTCCAAGTGCAGTCAACCATTGAGGAGAGCCCAATGCAAAGTACCAGTAGCTATAGCCAAACATATCTGCACAGGACAGACACCCCTCACATATCCTATCCCCCTACAAATATATCTGGAGTCTGCCTGTCACCCTGATCCTGTTTAAATTATATTACCCAACTGTGGACTTGAAATCACACCAGACCAGAACATAAATGCACAGAGATTCCACCATTGTAATATAACCCAAGGTGCTGGACCATTTCCACAGCACCAGCAGTCAATTGTTTGTAGGCACACCCCTCAACAGGCTGGATAGTGCAAGAATGCATAGCATTTAGCTCATAAACCTTGAGTGTGCATCATCCATTCTGTATTCCACTGGTAAATCACTTTGATGATTTGAACCAGTATGTCACCAAGTACTGAAACAGTACATGACAGTGTCAAATTGCATGTATGATAGATGTCTGATAAAACTAGCCATGTAAGCCTTGCAACCCATACATTACTGAGAGAAATTGTCACAATCATTGTATGGCCCATTGTTCCCACATTTTGATAGGCTATCTCCAGATATCCTGCACCAACAGGTTGACAGGTATGGCTGTAGCCCAAAAAAATCAGGACTGGAGTACAACAATCCTTGGAATGGAGTCCCACATGTACTATAGAAGGACACACTGGGCATGCTCATACACTTAGAGAAATGTCAGTAGGATCTAGGAATGAACAGGCCTTGGATCTAGGGAAAAACAGGCCTTCTCCACCCAGTGCACTTTCCATTGCCCCACCTTAGCAGTCCTGAAGATGTCTGTCACCATAGCAGTCACTTTTGTTAAGCCCAACCCCATAAGCTCTGTGGTGCTTGTGATAACTGCATAACAAGATAGTACAAATAATTAGTTAGGTAGGCGGTCTAATCTCAGTCCTGGCAAATGTAAAATTACAAAACGCAATTGTAATTGAAGGCGTTCATAACGTTATTGGTGTGTGGAATCGTAATAAAAGAAGTGGCAGTACTTTCTCTCCTTGGTTTTCTCTTTTTGGTTGTTATTTAATCGAGTGGAGAGATTTCACTTTTTGGATTACTTAGTGGGAGATATCATGTCACTTTATAAGAATTAAGTAGTTGCAAAACATTCTAAAGAAAATAGTTTATAGTGCATAAAAATATAAGGCTTGAGGGAGAAAAATATAGCTTATTAAGGATTTTGACATTAGCGCTCTTTTGCTTAATTTTTTTTCCTTTTGCTGCAGCATATACATTTCCACTTAGTCATAGAACTTAAACCACATTGAGTTGTCTGAACCAAATGAAGAAAATGCTGATTCATTGTTCCAGTTATGTTTTTCATATCTAGTTCTATAATATTCTGCAACTGTAATTTATTTCTAATCCAAAGTAATATCCCAGCAGTCTTTTAAGCTTGTAATAAGTCAACTGCACAAGCTTATGAGTTTTTGTGACACACAAAAGACCCCCCCCACACATACACACACTAATACATTAAAAGAAATAATTACTAGCAATGGCTGAAATACCTGAACAGTGAACAGAGGAACTAATCAACCACACCTGTTGGAAACCTTCTGTACTGTAGCAGCCTGTTCTTATGTCCTTTAACCAGTAGCCATATCATTGAATCTGAAACTACATTACTGGTAAATCATTTCAAAGTATTGCGAAGTCTCATAGCAATAATGATTATTACTGGCAGTCACAACAGGGAAATGACACTGACAGAGGTTTTTTAGGACAGAGACAGGAATGGACCAAGGAGTACAAAAGAGGAACTCGAGTATGGAAACAGAGGGAATGGGGAAGACGAACCCCATAAATATTTTTGAAGTACACAAATCTCCAAATATTGTTAGAGAACCAGATGTAATACACAATAATGGTGTGACATATAGCATGGGGGGCTTCAATATCTACAATTACACACAACATCAGATTAAAGTTGAACATTTCAAAGTATTTTCAAAAGGTATGAAATATATACCCAAAAGTAGGTTTAACCTTGTGGATACCCTAGTTGAATTTAAACTTTATTTAAGAAAATTAAATTTGGGTTTATTTTTTTCAAAATCAGAATGAAAGAGGACCCTACAACAACATCTTGAGAAGGAAAAGTGATTTTACACCTCCCATGCACAATACTTTAGCCACTTTTGAAAAAGTAGTGACAAATAAAATATATGAATTACATAACAATATACAAAGGTTTAAAGTGAACAATAACTGGAGTGATGAAGAACAAAATGCCCTCAGGGAATTATGTGATTCCCACAACATTCGGATAATGACCCCGGACAAGGGAGGGGGCATTGTTCTATACAATGCAAATGAATACACACAGAAAATATATGAAATTTTGAATGAATCTGGTAAATATGAGATATCGTCACTTAATCAAATCAATATAGCACACAGAAGAATAGATTTATTTTTAGAAGAATATTTAATGGGCGAACGTATCGATACAAAAACACACAAATTTTTAAGAGTAGATAGCCCTGTCCTTGCCACTATAGTTGGAATACCTAAGGTACACAAATGTATCAGTAATCCACCTTTTAGACCCATCATTTCAGGAAGCAAGAGTAAGACATTTCCATTTGGGAAAGCTATTGACCAATGGTTGAAACCGATCTACCAGAGGGTCCCACATTTAATCAAGGACTCGTGGGACTTTCTGAGTAGATTTAAGGTGGAATTATAGACTGATAATTTAGTATTTTTGACCATCGATATAATAGATTTATTCTCTTGTATTCCCAAGACAGATAGAATGAGGAGATTTAACAACAGTGTTAACAAATATTCACATCTTGACTGGGACAGGGTAGATCTAATATCAGAATTCATGAACTTAGTTCTAGACAACAATTACATTTATTTTGAAGGAGAGTATTACAAACAGTCACAAGGCGTAGCAATGGGGGCAGCATGTGCCCCCATTTACGCTAATCTAGTGTTATTGGATTGGGAGGAAGAATTCATTATTGGTACCAGTTGGAATGAATATATATTACGTTACGTCTGGTTCCTGGATGATATGTTTCTGTTGTGGAATGTTACAGAGGAATCTATTGTCAAGTTTGTTGACTATTAAAATCATACTAGTCCATATTTGAAATTCACCCACAGTTACAGTAGGATGGGTATAAATTATTTGGATACATATATATATTTAGTGATGGGTATAAATTTCAGTCTATAATATATCGGAAAGAAACATTTTGTAATTCTTATCTTGAATGTACTAGAAATCATACCCATTCTCAAAAAAGAAGTATCCTCAATGGGCAGTGTATTAGGGCAGCCCGTATGACTACAATACAGGAAGACATGGTCAAAGAAATCAAATCAATAGGTGACATGTTTAGGAAAAGGGGATATTCTGGTAACTTAATAAGTGACATCACTAGTTATGTTATTAGAGAGTGGGGAACAAATATGTTCCCCTTTAAGGTAATTCCACCAATACCCAGGGAACAGAGGACAACAAAGTGGACAATATTGGATTTCATAGAGCATATATATTAGAATTTAGTCCATTTGTGGGGGAAATTAAGAAAATCATATACACTAATTGGACTATTTTAACTAGTGATGAAGGAGTGTATAGTAGACTTGGAGATAGACCTACCTTTGTGTACAAGACAGGGACTAACATTAAAAGGATGATAGAAACAAGAACTTCTAATATGAGAGATATCGCAACAGAAAAATTAGAAGGTACTACCAAGTGTGGACACTGTAATCAGTGCCATGCCATTATGGAGGAGAAATTCATATATTTGGAAAACGGAATTAAGAGTAAAATTAGATTTAAGAAAGGGAACTGTCAGACACAACATGTTATATATCTAGGAAAATGTACAAAATGTTCTAGTTATTATGTTGGGAAAACCGACAGAAGATTTAGAAACCGGATATATGATCATGTCTACTGTATTAAGAGAAAGGATCAAAATAATGCATTATATAGACACTTGGAGAACAGTGCTGGATGTGAGTCTTTTAAATTTGCCATACTTGATGTTGTCAAAAACAATCCTAGAGGGGGTTATATAAAAGCAATATCAGGGGAGAAAGAAATAAAATGGCAAATACGGTTGAATGCTGCCAACCCCCCAGGATTAAATGAATACATACCCACTAAACCACTTATTAAGACATAATTTATTTTACAAGTAGATGTATAGAAATAACCAACTTTTGAATTACATGCATGCACATAGGTTGGACACAATTCAACAATCATTTTAAAAGTATATCAATTGTTTGTCATTGTTTATTTATTTTAAACTTGTGTACTACATATGTTTACAGGTAGGAATGTTTTGGTAGTGGATATAAGGGTGTTACCACTGGTAGGCATATCTTTACTATTACAAGAATTAACTTCAGTACGAAGGAACAGTTTAAAATGATTCTTTCATGTAATTTATAGAAATGTATTGTACTCATTTTTTGTATTAACAGCACGGGCAGTAGTACAGGAATGTTATATGCATGTGTAAAAGTTTCCCACTGAATTTTAGATCCTTTACGAACAAAAACACCTTCAATGACTGAAGAAACTTCAAACTGGCACGAAGTAATAGTTCAAAAGCTTTAATTGCATAAAAATCACAGCAAAACTGATCCTTTACGAACATTTTAACTTTGTGTATATTTTTAAATTATTCACTGTTTATAGTAATTATTTAATTAATTGACAAAAAGGCGGGAATTTTCATTGGCATAAAAGTGAATGACACATAAAATCAATGTTCTGATGAAATCTACGGGCAGTAGATGAAAGCACTCAACCTGTTTTTATTGTGAACTATTAAATCAGTTGTTAAACCAGTTGGAAGGTGACACTTTTTTATCTCTGAACCATTCCGTTTTCGTTTTGTTGTTGGAGATTGTTGGGGTTCACAGATACAGACTTTTGTAAGTCTCATAGCAGTCATGATTGTGTGCAAGCATTTGATGTTTGTGGCATATAAAAATGAAATGCTCATATTGATTCATATTAAGTTACTAGGCTTTTGAATAAAAGTTACCTAGAAGCCTGGAAACTGCCTTCCCAGTTTTATGTTTGATTCCTTTTTATCGGAATCCAGAATGGGTCTAAAAGCTGGCAAAAAAATTTAACTTTTTATTTTTAATAGATGTGTATTGCACAATCTGGTGATGCTTTGCGTTACAAATCTGCCTTTAATCTATGTAACAGATACTTATTCATAGATTCATAAATTCATAGATTAGTACTAGGCTAACTGCCCTTGCGGGCCATTTTTTTAAGCCTAGCCAATTATCCCTTGTGAGACTCAAACCCTGCACCTTGTGTTTGTAAAACAAACACCTTAATCATTAGTCCAACCTCTTAACCCCCCAGGGTTAGGAGGTATTAACAGGGTGATGTGTACTGACATGATACTAACGCCATGATAAAATGTAGAAATAGTTCAAAAGAATCTCCCTTGTGAAATGCATTGGACACAAAACATTAATCCATACTTTTGTGTCAGTATGAGCTCCATTGGTTTGGTCGACAGGGATTTTGGTTGACATCTGTGTAATTGACTGCATTTGTTCAATTATGCAGGTAGCTGACAAGTGTGTGAAATCAACAATCCACCTGGTATTGATTTGTTTAGCAGATGTCTATTAATGGTTGTGCATTGTGCTAAAATGTAAAAATAAAATCCAAATAATCATTGTAGAAGTAAAGCAGTATGCAAACATTAGTGTTTATGGTAAATGGGACGAAATAACCAGGTAATGGGACACGGGAATGGCTACAGGGGGATTCTGGTACCATATTTTAGTTGTCTGTTCTTCAGTTTGCATTTGAAAGTTGGTATCCCATAACTCCATTGGAGTGGGTGGGGTTACATAATTATGTATGCAAATGTTATGTTAATCAGCATGGCAATTTGTACCTATTTTTCATGGGCCTTGTCAAGATTGTTGATATTTCCAGGTTGAGAGGTATGACTGTGCGCCATTCAGCAGGCACAAAACCTGAGGTGAGGCTATGATTGATTGAATATGGTACTTAGGTGGGGTGCCAGTTTGTTCTGTAGTTCATGTAGAACGCAGCCTGGGATGTTGTCCGGTCCCATGGATGCTGTGTTCTTGGCTTTGGAGAGTGTGATTTTTACCTGTGCAGCCATGATTACAGGAGTTTTGCATTCTTCCAGTATTGAGATGGGCTCTTTAGGGGGTGAGAGGGGGGTAAAGTTAGCACTGAACCTATCTGCCAGGATGATGGCAATATCAGTTGGGTCTGTATATTTAGTGCCATTGTGCTGTAACTTAGAGAATATCTGAGTGTTGCCATTGAGATTCTTGACATAGCTATAGAATGCTTTGTCATTGTCTTTAGAATCAGTGGTGATTTTGTTTTTGTAACTAGCTTTGGAGGATTTTATCAGGGATCGCAGCTTCTTTGTGAGGATGACAAGGAAGGTCCTCCACTCATGGGATTTTACTCTCTTTTGCAACAGTTTCTTCCTTCTGTTGTACAGTTTGTTTATGGTAGGGACCACCAGATTGGCTTCTT
Source organism: Protopterus annectens (assembly GCF_019279795.1). Taxonomy (NCBI): domain Eukaryota; kingdom Metazoa; phylum Chordata; order Ceratodontiformes; family Protopteridae; genus Protopterus; species Protopterus annectens. The sequence continues at coordinate 78,253,661 of NC_056746.1, forward strand.
TTTTTTGGAGGATAGCATCTTGGTTCTGTTAGGGATAGCACGATCCATGCACTCATGTAAGTGCTTATAAAGTGCGATTGTGTAGGATTCAGTAGTTTTAACTGTATTGTCCATCTGCATGGGTGTCATGAAGTTCACCACTTCTGTCTTAAGAAGCATGAAGTTGGCTTTGGAGCAATATTTTACCATGGTTTCCTTAATGGGGGTGGGGGCAGGATGTGGATATCTAGGGTAATTAGCTTATGGTCTGATCGGACCAATGAGGCATTGACTTCAGGTGTGAAACACTGGTCACTCATGTTGGTAATGACTAGATCTAGGATATTGTTGCCCCTGGTGGGGGTGTGGATAAGTTGATCCAGGGCATTGTAGTTTATGAATTCCAGAAAGAGTTGAGCAAAGGAGTTGGTACATGAGTAATTTTCCCAGTTAATGGTGGGATAGTTGAAATCACCCATTATTAGGGTGTTTGATTGAACCCTAATATTTTCCAGTACATCAAGAAAAGAGGAGTGGGAATCCTGGGGCATGGTGGGTGATCTGTAACAAGCTACAATTTGGATTGCAGTTTTGCCCAGAGTTAGCTGCACTTAGATAACCTTGGCTGCATTATGCTGAGCAACTAGCCTGGAGGTGTGGATATCCTTAATGAATATGGACACACCTGCACCTTTGGTGTTCTGGTCCAGGTTACATGGCCAAAAAGTGTGGTATGAGTTACAGCCTGATAGTGTAGGGGTGCTCTCTGGAGCCTTGAACCAGGTCTCAGTCACTGCACAGATATCAATGTTCTCCATTTTAAGGAGTGCCTTGAGTAAGTGCATTTTGAGATTTAGACTTCTAGCATTGAGTAGCATCACCCTCAGTTTTTGATTGCCTGTTCCTGTTATGGTGGTGAATTTGTCATTTGACCCTCGCCTATAAAAGGCACTATAGGGTTGGCAAGAACCTTAGCAAGTATCTGGAATCCCAGGGGTGACAGGTGCAGGCCATCTCTGCCAAAGCATCATGGTCTGTCAACCATGTCATCCTAGGCAGACAGATACTGGATCCCTTTAGAATGGCACCAGAAGCTTAGCCAATTGTTGAAGTCAGTCATTTTGTCCTTGTACTGCAGCATCATTCTGGGTGACGGCAGAATGCTACTCAGGGCTCGGGTCATACCTGCCTGGGCTACAAGATCGGAGAGCTCTTCCATGTCTCTTTTCATGTAGTCCAGGGAGGTATGTCTCAGGTCGTTCACACCAACATGGACAATGACAGAGTCATATTTGTACTTGTTGTGGAGTGACCTGAGTGCGTGGGTTATGTGGCAGATCCTGGCACCTGACAAGCAGCTGACAGTAACCTTCTCCTTGTTTAACCTGGTGAGTGGGATATCAGTGTGCCTGAATATAGAGTCACCTATGACTGTTGTGTTGGGTACATTGTTTTGCCTTATTGGCTGTGGTTGAGTGGCCCACTGAGTCTGCGGGCTATGTGTCATTTGGGTTGTGTTGGGGGATGGAGGTTGCTTGCGTTTCTGCTTTGGAGGTCTCTGTTGCTTAGACAGATTATTACTGAGAGCCTCCGTGAATATTTTTGTGTTACTATGTGTCGATTTTAGTGGTGTAGATGTAGTGAGACTATGTGATGAGTGTGGTGTGATGCAAGTGTTTACCTTCTCCTCTTGACTGTCAAGTTCAGTCTTGATTGGAGAGAGCTTTACCTCCAGTTTGGCTAGATAAATGTATCTCTCACAGGTTGATGTGTTGGGTGGTAGGAGGAGAGGGTTGTCCGTGTACATGAGGCAATTTCTACATTGCCCCAAGATGACCAGATTCATCAGATAGACAGGAGAGAACACTGAGTGCTGAACTTGGTCATGCCTGAATAAAAAAACTATTTTCCTCTAGATAAATGAGGAAAGTGAGTACAATAGCTGTTTTTCTCTAAGCAAGTGAGCAAAGTAAGTACCAAAACTGTTTTCCTCTAGGTAATGAGAAAGGTTGAGTGCTGTAGTAATTAATAGGTTATTTAGTGCTTACAACAAGTTCTGAACAAGCGCTGAGCACGAATAAGCAAATTCAAGTGATAAAATTAAGAATCTGTATCTGGACTAAACTAGTTACAGGAAAGGGGGGAGACAAGTGCAAATGCGGGCTTTTAAATCAGAAAGTTGAGAGAGATGGAAAAACTGCCCAAATGGCCAATAACTACAATTTCTGGGCCAGAACCACTCCTTATGTGGTAGATAGGTTACCTAGTGCTTACCACTCTCACTGATAAGCTAGAAGGCTTCCCTCCAACACAGAAAGCTTGGGGGGGCTCAGAAGCTTACATACAGTCCTGGATACAGCAAATCTGAATCTGGACTAGTTACAGGAAAGGTATTTTATATATATATATATATATATATATATATATATATATATATATATATAAGTAGCTAAAACAGCAGTAAAAACAATGAAAATGCAGTGCAAGCTAGCACACTTGAGTATGTAGCAATGTTAGACCAAACAGTTTAAAAAATGCAATTTAATTAAAAATAACTAAAAACAAGTGCAGAAGGAGTCTATTCGGTAGAATGAGGTAAAGAGATGGGACTGGGGGGGGAGTGTCCCCGATCAAATCTACAGTGGGGGTGGGCAACTGCAAAAGCCTCCCAGTCCAGGGCACTGGAAATGATGAACCCCAGGAAGTGTTGGGCCACTGTACTGGTGCTTGGCTACTTTCCCCAGGTGATGGGAGGGGTAGTTGAAGTCTCATACTATGTCAGTGTTGCGTTGGACCTTCATAGATGGCAGGGTGTTGAGGAAAGTGCATTGACAGTCTAGGGACATAGATGTGGACCCATAGCAGGCTATGGTCTGGATTGCACTATTACCCCAAGGCAGTTGTACTGGAAGTATATCCAGTGCATTATGCTGGGATACTAGTCTGGAAGTGTTCCTATCCATAATGAATATGGAGACAACACCACCTGTGGAGGTGTGGTGTAGTCCATGTTTGGGGGCTGACAGCTGTGGAATGCATTATAGACTGATACTGCAGGGCTGCTGTCTGCTGCTGTAACCACCTCTCCATTACAACAGAAATGTTAATGTCCTCCACTTCGACGAGTGCTTTGATTGACTGCATCCTGACAGTTAGATGTCCACTGTTGAACAACATGACTCTCAGATTGCATACATGTCTGGCTGTTACGGTGGTAATTATATTAGGAACACTGCTAATAAGGCATTAAAGGGGTGGCAAGACACTTAGCCAGTACCTGGAAACCCAGCGCTGATAGATCTAGGGCATCAATGGCAAGTCATTGAATTCTGGATACTGGATCCCCTAAGAATGACAAAAAACACATAAGCCAATGATGCAGTCAGTCATCTGCTGATAGTACTGCAGCATCATTCTGGGTGATGGCAGTATAGTGCTTAGGGCTACTGTCACACTTGCCTGGACCACATAATCAGAGAGTTCAACCATGTGTCTTGTCATGTACTCCAGGGAGGTGAATCCCAGGTCATTTGTACCCACATGGATACAGAATAATACTCGTAATTGTTGTGGAGTGCCATAACTGGCTGCATCATGTGTTGGATGCTGGCATGTGATAGATATTTGGCTGTTACCTGATCCATATTCAACTTAGTGAGTGGGATATGCATCTGCCTCTGTTTTGAATTACCCGTGATCACTGTATTGTGCAAGGTGGTTAGCCTTAGGAGCTTAGGTTGAGGGGCACACTGTTTAGGTTAAATATGTGTCCCTTGGCATGTCCATGTCATAGTGTTTGACTGGGTGTCTGTCTTGCTAGTCTGTACGGTTTGGGTAAATGTCCATTGAGTGTCTCTGTGAAGGTAGGTGTGTGGCTTTTCACTGTATGTCATGGCTGTCAAAGTGGGTGTCATGGTGAGCTATGTGTTCCACATGGTGTGGTGCAGGTGTTGATCTCATCCTCTTGACCTGCTAGTCCAGTCTTTGCTGGAGAGTGCATATGTCCACATTGGGTGATATATGGGTAACTCTCACAGGTCTGAGTGTTTGGAGTTTAGAGGGGAGAGTTGTCTGTGTACATCAGGCAGTTGCAACAGTGCCTCAAAATGGACAAGTGGTTAATGGGTGAAAGCACTGAAAACTGCTCTTCAGTCATACCAGGAGGGGTGGACATAACTAGTAAGTACTGGGGCTACTTCTTTGATAAAACAGCACTGCTGATGGCTCCCAGGTGTGCCACACTTATTGATACAATAACCTGGTGAAGTGCCAAGCCATAATGCTATTTGAAGTGCAAGACAGAAAGAACTAGCATGATGTAAGGGTGGAACTGAAGGCAAAATTTCTGCCACCTGTAATACTTTTCCTTGGATGTGCAGTTATCAGCAGCTATGGCCATTTGAAAGTGCAATAAGCTCCGTAGCTCATGTGGTAACTGTGTAACACTGTAGTAGACATAACTAGATAGGTAGGAGTTTTAATCCCAATACTGGCAAGTGAGTGTGTGTGTGTGTGTGTGTGTGTGTGTGTGTGTGTGTGTGTGTGTGTGTGTGTGTGTGTGTGTGTGTGTGTGTGTGTGTGTGAAAATCATGTACTGTCTAGCTTATACCATTTTTGACTTGTGTATTCCTTTCACACTTCCCCTCACCCCAATCTAGTAAACATGTTGATGTAATCCACCTTAGAAGTACCTTTGGAGTAAATTAAAATGTATAAGCTCTGTGGCACATCTGACAACTGTGTAGCATTATAGTAGAAATCACTAGACAGACATAGCTCTAATCTCACTATTGGCAACTGTGTTTGTGTAAGAATCATGTAGTGTTTGGTTTATACCATTTTGTGACCTGTGTACTGCCCTTTACACTTCCCCTCACTCCAATTTAGTAGTTCTGTTGATGTCATCTACCTTAGAAGTGCCTTTGGTGGAGGTGGAAATGTACAAGCTCTGTGCCACATCTGATAACTGTGCAGCACTATAGTAGAGATAACTAGATAGGTGGGAGTTCTAATCTCAGCACTGGCAAATGTGAGGGAATGTGTGTTAGTGTGAGATTCATGTAGCGTGTGGCTTATACCATTTTTGACTTGTACTACCCATTACACTTCCCCTCACTCCAATTTCGTAGTCCTGTTGATATCATCCACCTTAGAAATACCTTTGGAGTAGGTGAAAATTCATAAGCTCTGTGGTGCATCTGATAACTGAATATCACTGTAGTAGAAACAGCTAGATAGGCAGGAGTTTTAATTTCACTGCTGGCAACTGTTTAGATGTTTATATGATAATCATGTAGTGTGTGGTTTACACCATTGTTGACCTGTGTACTACCATTCTGTTTGGATGTGTTCATGTTTGTATGAGGATCATGTAGTGTGTAGCTTATACCATTTTTGACCTGTGTACTACCCATTACACTTCCCCTCCCTCCAATTTAGTAGTCCTGTTGATGTCATCTACCTTACAAGTACCTTTAGAGTAGGTGAAAATTAATAAGCTCTGTGGTGCATCTGATAACTGAATAGCACTGTAGTAGAAATAGCTAAATAGGCAGAAGTTCTAATTTCACTGCTGGCAACTGTTTAGATGTTTATGTGATAATCGTGTAGTGTGTGGGTTACACCATTATTGACCTGTGTACTACCATTTACACTTCCCCTCCCTCCAATTTAGTAGTCCTGCTGATGTCATCCAACTTTGAAGTACCTTTGGACTCAGTAAAACTGTATAAGCTCTGTGGCACATCTAATAACTGTGTAGCACTATAGTAAAAAGAACTAGATAGGCAGGAGTTCTGATCTCACTACTGGCATCTGTTTGGATGTGTGTGTTTATATGAGGATCATGTAATGTGTGGCTTATACTATTTTTGACCTGTGTACTACCCTTTACATTTCCCCTCACTTCAATTTAGTAGTCCTGTTGATGTCATCCACCTTAGAGGTACCTTTGGAGGAGGTGAAAATGTATAAGCTCTGTAGCACATCTGATAACTCTATAGCACTATAGTAGAAAATACTAGATAGGCAGGGGTACTAATCCCAATATTGGCAACTGTTTGTGTGTGTGAAGATCATATCTTGTGTGGCTTGCACCATTTTGATGTGTATACCATATATGGTTGGTGACCACCTCCCGCTGCCATTACTTATTATAGTGTGGTAACATCATCTGCCTCACATGCAGCAAGTCAAACCATTGTACAGTCCTCTGTACAGATGTGTCTGGAATATCCAGATGTTTGCAACCTATATGTGGTCGGAAGTGGTCTGTGTGCCTTAACAATGCCCATGTATGTAACATTGTAGCCAAATAGGCCACAGTGAGTGTACTGACACATATAGCAGCATCAAGTATCATACCTGTCTGAAACATCATGCTATGACATCTGTCATCCTCACAGGTGGACAGCCTTGTAGGTGCAATACATTAGTCCAGATGCTTGGCTTTACAAGTGAACTGTTCATGTTATTGGTCATATTAAAGGTTGGAAGAGGTGTGGACTGACATCTTGTGGTTCTAATTTGTATGTATCAGGAACACCTTGCATCTTAACAGGGGTGTGTGCACAATTTATATACACTGTATACCACTAATGTGTCACACATGTACCTACCTTAGGCTGTTTGTCCTGCCCATTTTGCTGGATTTAGTGCAGACATCTTGACACTGACAGGTTGTGAGGTATGCTACAGAAATGTTGAATTCATGTCAGATAGGCCCCAGTGGTGACTACTGTGATGCAATGCAGTTAACCCCACCACAAATGAGCATGCACATAAAACAATATAGCTATTACTGATAGTTGTGTGCATGGTAAATTGCATGCCCTTCACATGCCTGGGATATTGCCAGACAACAGCAGAACAGTGTCATATTCACCACCTTCAGGCTGCTGTCCCATATGCAGACCAGAGGGTCCTAGGTAGTTGTGAGAGGGAGGTATTGTCAGCAGACTCACATGTGGCCTTGGCACAAGATGGATGCAGCATGTCTGCACATTTGCAGTACTAACCCCAATAATGCACACCGTTCTGTTCTCACCATAGATTTGCACATCTGTGCATTAGAAACCCCCATCCACAACTACAATTGAACCTGACATATGGATGTAGATACAATACAGATACATGTATGTCTGATACAGTAATGTACTAATCCCAACTGGGCCCTTACCTGCATGCTCCCTGTCCATTGTGTGAGTGCCACCCATCTCCAGTATGTTGGCCTCTGTACCCTGATGTTGTACTGGGGTGTGCACCCCAAGGTTGGCAGGGGCTCATATGCTACACAACTTGGTTGTGTGATGGATGACAAAGAGAAATGTGAAGTCATTTGTATGATGTGGTGATGACTGTACCCCAAGGGTGACAGAGTGGTCATTGCAGCAGATGTCAATGGGCATGTTGGTGAAGAGAACAAAGGATCTGTGAAAGTGATGGGGATGCATGGTGATAAAAGGAATGCAGACGGTGAGATGGTAGTGAGGTTTGCAAAATAGATGGGCTTGGCTGTGGTGAATATGTACTATGAAACAAGGGACGAGCATAGGGTGAGTTACAAGACTGCAGTAAGGTGCACACAGGTGGAATATATCCAATGTAGGAGGGCCAGTTTGAAGGAGATTACAGACTGTAAAGTTGTGTAGGGGAAGGTGTATTTAGGCAGCATAGAATGTTGGTCTGCAGGATGATGTTGGTGATCAAGAAGAGGGGGGGGAGTGTGAGTTCAGCAGCAAGGATCACATGGTATGAATTGGAAAAGGGTGATCATGAGGTGGAGTTCAAGGAAGGATTAAGACAGACACTGGGTGGCACTGTCAATTTACCACATATCTGGTGAAGTACAGTAGAGCTACTAAGGGAGATGGCTAGAAAGGTGCTTGATGTGACATGTGGCTGGAGGAAGTGGTACAAGGAGACCAGGTGGTGGACTGAGAAAGTACAAGACAGTATACAGAGAAAGAGGATGGGGAAGAAGGAGTGAGACTGTCAGAGAGATGAGAAAAGGAGACAGACATGTGAGGAGATGAGGTGCATGGCAAAGAGAGATGTGGCAAAGGCTAAGGATGAGGCATTTGAAGAGTTGTATGACAGTTTGTGAATTACTGGTTGGTTGTATTTTTCTTTGGCATGTTCAGTCATTTTAGTTGTTTTGCTAAGAGGTAGTTATATGTCTAACAATTGTGTATGGCTTATCATGATTTTGTAAAAGTGTACAGTTCACTTATTTCTTTAAACTGTGGGGGGGGGCAGATGTGAGTGCCATGGGTCTTTTTTTATTCAACTGTGCATGCTGCTCCAGTTATGTGTGGTCAATCAGCAGCATATGTTTGTATGGGCATTTTGAAACATGTATGCAGATATATTTTGAGACATGTATGCATATATGTATACATTTGTGTGTGTGTGTGTGTGTGTGTGTGTATATATCTATATATATATATATATATATATATATATATATATATTATTCAGACACACCTCAGTATTTATTGGTAATATATGTATATATTGTTATACACACACACACACACACACACACACACACACACACATATATATATATATATATATATATATATATATATAGATAGATAGATAGATACCAATCCTTCCTAATTGCACAGTGTCTCTTCTCTATTGTAAAGTCTCTTCTCTATTGTAAACTGGCTGTAAAGTAGGGTATGTTTGAGAAAACATCCTAAAACCATACATATAAGATGGCTTACTGGTAAATTGCTTTGACTATGGTGTGCAGGGCTCTGGGTTCATGTCCTGCAATCACTGTTTATTTTGTTGCTAGGCAGAACAAGGGCTGTTGGATATAGAGTGATTAAGGCAGTTTTGAGCAGCTTTAAGTGTGTTTGCTTCACGGTAAGTGGTGATAACGTATGGTTAAATTAATAGGTATTTACACCATGTAGGCTTCACTTACCTGTGCACAAATCTGCTTAGCATGTGCATTTAAGCAATGCTGAAACCTAGTAAGCATAGCTCAGCCCTGGTAACCATTGATTACATTCCAGTCAGATAAAATAGAAGGGTAATGATATCTGACACCTCCAACTGTTGTCAGAACACTGGCCTTAGTCTCAATGGCAAGAAGTGTGTCACAATCCCCTGTTAAATCAATGTGTTGTTGACAAATGACCACGATGGTGGTAGTCCAATGGACACAGATGTCCTTATAGGAGATTTGTGGACATAGCTTGACAGCAACTTCTCTTCTGACCACCACATTGCCACTGTGGATAGAAAGTCCTTCCATGTGGCACATTGCATAACTAAGGGTGTGTCATCCAGGAATTCAGAGATCAATGTCTCCCTCCACTCCCCACTCATTAGGCCAATCACCAGGTACAATGGCCCACTTACCATGTAACTCACTAGACACCTTCAACAACTGGGTAGGCTGCAAGTGCACCTCACATGTAGGACCCGAGGCATGAAACAACTGCCTGATATGGAAAGAGGCCAAAACCTCTAAGTGTTCCCAGCCACATCTCGGCTACTTACAAGCAATTCCTGCTTGACTGACAATGCCATGTCTGCTCAGTTGTGTTACACATGCCACAGCTAGGAAACCCCAATCTGTGTGCACCACATGCCATGGATACCTCAACCACAGTAAAACATTTAACAGAACATGCTTTGAGACAGGTCCATAACCCAGATACTGGCCATGTTATGCGATATATGTTCCACACATGTCAAAGCACCTCACTGGCCCTCTTCAAGGGAAATTCAAATGAGTGGATGGTGAATATAACTGTCAACCTGGGGATCCCTCATGTGGCAGTATTTGATAGATGCACTACTGGCAAATGTCAGGTGGCATGATGCCAGGGTACTCCAATGGCCTAGGCTTGTAATGACCCCATGGCCATTAGTGTGGTACACACATATGAACACATGGACCCATAACACTCAGTACTAGCAAATATATGTGTGTGCATTACTGTGTATACAACTGTTTTTGAGCATGTAAACCTGTAGGTGACATTGCTTTGTGGCCCTTCCAACCTCTCCCCCTACCATTGCTATACTTTGCAGTGCTGGTGAAGTTATTCACTGTAAGGGTACCTTGTGACACTCTTCACCCTATAGGCTCCATGGAGCATGTGGTAACTGCATTACACAATGTTAACAATGACTATGTAGATGGGGGCTCCACCCAGAGTCCTGGGAAATGTGAGTATGTTTGTGTATGTGTGTGTATGTGTGTGTGAGTCTCTGAAAGTGAGCATATTTGTATGTGACACCATTTTAAGGGCTTAGTCTTCACACGCACTGCATATTACCATACTGTACAAGGGCTGGTGATGTTGGCCACAATGCAGGAGCCATGGAACAGTCATCACCTTACACTCTGTGTTGTGTGCAGTAAATGTGTGTCACTGTAGTAGCTACATTGTCAGGGGTTCTAATCTGAGGAAGCCCAAATCTGTGAACATTTGTGTGTCAGTACAGTATCCTGTGTTGGAGTATGTACTATGTCCACTTGGAGGGTGGCTCTCACATTTTAGACAGTGGCACTCCCACTACATGTCCCAAGGTCCATTGGATGTGGTCTGCTATCTCCATCAACCTCAGAATTATCTAACAACAATCTTCAGCCCAATAAGGCCTGTGCTGTGTGCATGAACTATGTAACTGTATGCCCTGACTGACAGGATAGTCAGGGCTGCTAAACCCAGGTGTGTCAAATGTGTGTATGACTGTATGTGTTTGTCAATGTGTATATGTCAGTATGTTATAGTATGTTGTGTCCATTCACATCCAGTACATCCCCCATTGCCATACTGTACAAGGCCTGGTGATGTTGTTCACTTTACAGGAACCTTGGAACACACCTCACCCTACAAGCTCTGTGGTGTGTGCAATTAAGGCAGAACACATTACTAGCAATAACTACATAGGTAGGGGTTCTAATCTCAATGTTGGCAAGTGTGTGTGTGTGTGTGTGTGTGTGTGTGTGTGTGTGTGTGTGTGTGTGTGTGTGTGTGTGTGTGTGTGTGTGTGTGTGTGTGTGTGTGTGTGTGTGTGAAGGGATCTAGTTCAGTTTGCAGAAAAAGTGTTTCCCATGTGTTCATTTGACCAAGACCAAATTGGCAAAAGCTAAAATTTCAAATGAATTACCTTGTGGAATTTTATTTCAGCAAAACTACTAATGTCACTTTCCCTACTGTACAGCTGTATAGCAATACTGAATTTTGTGTATATAGTTGGTGGTGGTCATTGGGGGTACAGCCCCCCACATTGGGGGTAGTGTTGTGTGTATTCCCACATGTAGTGTGCTGTTATACTGTTGAGTCTATGTTAAGAGGATAAGTAGTTGTTATTCTAACTAGGTGTGGGTCTACGCCACCCCACACCCTCCATTGTGGAGGGCTGTGCCCCCCACACCATCACAACTATTTATACCAACTCCAGGATTGCACTACAGTGGGAAAAAGGACATCTACCCTGCCACAACTATTTTCAGTGAAATTAAAATTGGCGGACCGATTATTTAGTGATTTGAGGTTTTGGCAATCTGGTCTTGGTGGAATTACATTTGTAAAAATGAGTTCTCTGCAAAGTGAAGTACATCCATGTGAACAGTACTCTGTGTGTTGCATCAACACAAAAGGCTCTGTGTGTGTGTTATTCACAAACATTTGGTGTGTGCCACCCAGTACACTTACCATTGTCCACTGTACAAGAGCCGCTTACATCAGCCACCATGCACTTACCTGTATACACCCCTCAGACCTATCAGCCATGTGGCACATGCAATAACTGTTATACAGACCTGTTACTTGTGTTCAGCTGTACCCTGGATATGACACAGTCAATGTGTTACCACACTGCCACACCCCTTGTAGGAAAGGACATCATGCCAACATCCTGCTGATGCACAGACACCTAGAACAAAAACAGAATACATTATGGAGACCACATTTGGTCAGTGTTAATAACAGCAATGATGCATCATGGCTGGACAGCTACACACCCTGACATGTAAGTATTAAACATGCCAGCTGACACTTTAAACAGCATTACATTGATAAACTGTAGTACGTTCACCCTGTGCATCAGAACCATATTAGCATGTTCCTGCATCGATGGTATGGAAGACAGGGATGTGGTACAGGTATCAGCATATGCACAGGGCGTGGTGTAGATTTGCCAGAGGCATAGGCTGAACCATTTGGTTGACATCATGTGTGTGGGTTAGGGGGCTGTTTATTAAATGGGCTGTGCAGAGGTGGTGTGTATATGTATGGAGGTGCCCTAGCTGTGATGGCGATGTGTGTGTGTGTGTGTGTGTGTGTGTGTGTGTGTGTGTGTGTGTGTGTGTGTGTGTGTGTGTGTGTGTGCATGGATGCAAACAGTTCTGCCATGTGGCCGCCCTATTCAGGGGTATGTTGGACAGTGGCAGGGCATACATGGCAGGGTGTACAGTTCACTGTGTCTGGCCATGGACATGGGAAATGGGCCTGCCAGGGGTTGCACTGGTACCACCAGGCAGAAGCCCAGATATGGTACATTCCCCTTACGATGACATTTGTCTGCTGGATCCGGTCCCTGTTGGGTCCAGCCAGGACCACATGCCTGTGGCCTGCTGCATTGTGGTGTGGGCAGGACCCCCCTGCAGTGGAGCTGCTGGTACTGCCACTATGGGAGCGGAAGTGAGTTGTTGCACGGCCACGTAGACCTTCAGCTGTTCGTGCTGTTGTCCCACATCCACGTGGATGATGCCATACTCCCACCACGTGCTCTAGCAGACATCCCACAGTCGAGGATTGCTACCATCTCACCCAACTGTCTATCCATGACCTCCACATAATAACGGTGGGCATCTGCAAGATCACGGATGTTGTCACATACAGCAGGTAGAGTAGCCCTCTGGAACCTCAGACCATCACTGGTGTAACATTCACTATGTGCCTGTGCCTCCATGATGGTCCAAAACATGCATCTCGTGACACCTGCTGTGGCATTTGTGGCAGGGGCATGACAGGCAGTTGTCCTCCTACGAGCACCCCTGTACATCTGCCTGTGTGAGACCTCACCTGTTATCCAGCTAATGCTGGTGTCTACAGACACACTTGCAATAGTCACCACACGTTCCTGTCCCATGCCACCACCCATGTCCCTCATCTATGGCAACTGGTGATGGGGTATGTGTGGGCATTGTGACTGTGTGCGGGGATGGGGTGGGAAAAAGTGGGATGCTAACCAATGGCACAGATTAAGCCCCTGACTACCCTGCCTGTGCCTCTCTATGCCTACCATCATTGTCAGAGTCTGCAGAGACACTGACATCAGTTTCCCCACGGGACGGACCCCAACCCACACTGCCACCTCTGAGGGGAAGACATTATATGTAAATTAATACCTGTATGTTACAGTTTACTTCCACACACACACACACATACACACACACACACACACACACACACACACACACACACACACACACACACACACACACACACACACACACACACTTACATGTGATTTGGCACAAACAGATTACACAGACCTCACATTACCCAACAGCTGACATGCATGATACATGGCACTCAACATCATGCATTGCAGCCATTCTTAATCCCTGTTACTAACAATATACATCTCTGGGATGCATGAGTCATGTTAATAGGTGAGGTCACTTCCACTGGAACACACTGCACCCATGTACACATTATTGCAGTGCACCTGTATAGCACACTGGCATCTAGTGTAGACCATAAATCACAACTGTACAAATCCTTTCTGAATGCGTAGATGTCTGGCAGTTATGCTTTCTCTGTTCCTTACAGCCTCTATGTGTTTGTCTGACACATAACAGGGATGATATGAGAACTGATGTCACTAATTAATGACTGACATTTGATTTGCAGATCTCATCATCAGCAGTGCATGTATGCACAATAATGTCTGGTTACACCAGTGTCCTTAAAAGCTTAATGTGGATATGAGGAGAGTACACACACCTGTTGACATGCCAACTTATTCTACAATATGAAATGGGGCCATAGTACTGCATTTGAAAACATTAGACACACCTGATATGCAACATATGACATGTGCAATGCAATCAAGAATCAAACAAATGTGTTAGTCATGAGGATACTGAATGAGATATGTACAATATGGGGGTCGCATAAGTGTGAACACCCTTAAACCACCTGTTAAGTGAACTACAGCAGTCACTATTCCTGGTAAGGGGTATACTAGCATGGCACATCTAGACTTGGCATTATTTGGTCTGTCTTCCCTACAAAGGTCCCCCAACTCTGCCAGATTGCAAGGCCAGCTCATGTGCACAGCCCTTGGAGGTCACACAGGGACTTTACAATTGCTGTTGAGTCTGGGTTATGTCTGGCCCAATTCATAACCTTGAATGTGTTCAGATACAGCCATTCTTAGCTAACTTTGGATGTATGCTTCAGTTCACTGCTGTGTTTGAAGCTGAAACCCCTCCCCACCCTCAGCCTTATCGCAGATGCTTGACAACTGTGGGCCACACGTGAATGTTATTTTGCAGTGTTTAAAATCACCTCCACCATGTCTGCAGGCCTAGTTCCAGATAATGAACAGCAACCCTAAGGGTGTACACTGGCACTGGCAAGCTTCAAGTTGGGGATGGTGGCCCTGAGGTGAAGTGAGGTGTTGCTTGTGAACCACACATATCTCTATGAATACTGTCTGTAGGTTTGAACCTTGGTGTCATGACACCATTACACATTGCAACACATGCCTTTGGGAGACTTGATGTTACACTTTTGCTACCTGTATACAGCCCTGGATGGTGTTTCTTGTGGGGAAAATCTTCCATCTACTTACCCTACCCCATAGGCCACACTTATGCAGAATCCAGGCAATTGTTGTCACCAGTACTACACAGGCAGTACTTGCTAGACATTCCTGCAACTCCCTCAGTGCTGCTGCATGTCTCCTGGCAGCCTCCCTGTCCAGTTTTCTACATGTTTTGTCATCTGTTTTGGATGGCCATCTGGTTATTTTCAACATCATTGTTGTCCCATATTTAATACACCTCTAGATCACTATCTGCACTGTTTTCCATGGTATATGCAATGGTGAGGTAATGTTTTTTTTTTCCCTACTCCTGACTGTTGCATTTCAGATATGGGATCCCTTAAATGCTTTGTAAGATGTGTGCAAGCCATGGTTGCTTCTGTTGCAGGCAATGGAGGAAATGTCATGAACATACTTCTCGAACAACAGACCATTACTTGGTGTGACATTGAGGCCCTGTACTTGATGGCAAGTGTGTACTCAAGTAGAGTGAATGCTGTCAGTACATCACAAGCTGCCACTACAATATGTTATTTTGAGTGTGTGCACACATTTGCATCCAGTGTTTTGTAAGGTTTGTATACCCCATATTTGTTGCACTAACATATAATGCTATTTTACATGTTAATTGTGTATGTTAGAATCAGATTACAGGTTGCAAAAGGTGTGGAATGTGTTATTGTGGTCTGTCATTGTATATATCAGAAACTGTTGCCATCTTAATAGGTGTGTGTACACTGTTGTATCCACTGTATAAGGGTAATGTTTCCTACATGTCCCTACTGTAGCCCATTTATCCCATCATTTTGTTTGTCTCTGTCAACACATCTTGCACTGACAGGTTTTGAGGGATACTGCAGGAATCTTACATACCACTTAGATATGACACCATGGTGACCACTGTGATGCAGTGCAGTTAACACCAACAAAACTGAACATGTACATCATGCATTATGGGTAAGTGTGATAAATGTGAGCATGGCAAATATCATGGGCTTAACATGGCTGGTGTATTGGCAAACCTTAACAAAACAATTCAATACTCACCAGCTACAGGTTGCTGTCCCAGTTGTATACCAGAGGGACCTAAATAGTTGTGGGAGAAAGGTAATGTAAGTAGCCACTGATGTGGCCTTGGTACAGGGTGGAAGCAGCATTTGAGCACATTAACAGTACAACCCTACTACAAAATATGCTGGCCATCAACATAGATGTCCATATCTGTGCATTACTAAACACCAGCAAGACCTACTATCTCATCTGACATATGCATGTAGATAGTATACAGATAGAAATGGATAAGCAGCAGTGTTCTAGTAATGTGCACTGGGGCCTTACCTGCACACTCCTCATCCACTGCGCGGGTGGAACCCACCTCCACAATGCTTTCCTCAGTTTCATGGCTTGTGCGTTGGGCGGGTGCCCCAAGGTTGGTGAAGAGCTCCTCTGTGGGTGTCAGTGGGGGCTGGATGGCTGGGTCCCCACCTGTGGCTAGCTGATCCCTCGCTACAGCAGCAGCCCAATGATGGGCATGGCGGATGAGGCCCGATGCCACACCTGCTCATAAGTTCTGGTGTGAAGGCCAGCATCACTTACCCTGTGGACCAGATCATTTCACAGGGAGGTCCTCTCCCGCACATCTTGTGCTCTCTGTCCAAATAACAGGGCATAATGCTTGATCACATATTGGGTGATGATGTCAGTTTCCCCAACAGAGAATGTGGGTAGGCGAGGCATCTGCATGTTACCTGGAAGACATCAACAGGAAAAAGGGTCACAGGACCTCATACATTTGTCAAATTGCACATTAACAAGGATATTACTTGCAAATAATCTAAACTACACCATAACCCTCCAATCTATCATGGCTATAGCAGCTTGCATTACACTCCTGGCCCTGAGCTATCTTATCCCCCCCCCAATGTTGGACACTTGATTGCATAATTCTCTATTCTCCATTCATTTGTGTAGAGAGATGATAGTGGCCATCTTCCATGTGGATGGTGTGTGGATGGTGGCAGGTCCCTGTTTGACTGTGGTGTGTGATGGAGCTGTTAACACGTGCCTGAGTTCATGTAGGAGGCAGACAGTGATACTATTATGCCCCATGAAGATTTGCTGTTGTTGCCATCAGTAGGCAATATGGACATGCTCACCAATGCTGAGGGGAGGAGTGTGGTTCATGTGCATATCCCTCTATACAACTGGGGTGGACAGGGTGACGATGTTCCCACCTAACCTGTCTGATGCAAGTTGCCTATATCCATGGCATGTGGGTATGAGGTGTGCTTTACCCCCAGTACAGGGTGAATTGTGTTGTTGCCTCTGAGAGTAACAACATATGTGGAGACACTGTTGCAATTGTCCTTGGTGGTGTGGATAGGTCTGATTTGTAGTCATAGTCAGCCTTACAGGAAGCCACCTGTGAACTTACATGCTTGTTCAGATAGAGGTGGACTTGCTTCCAAGTTGTTTTTTCTGTATTGCTGCTGTCCACCAAAGGGGATTACTCTACCTTTGTGGAGGCTGGTTTTACAGGTCAGGTACTGCTGAGTCCATATAGCTACAGTGGATATAAAGTGCACACACCCCTGTTACAATGCCTGATATTTGTGCAATTGAAACATGACACCACAATAACTCATTTCAAAACAATTCCCACCTTTAATGTGACCTATAACCTGTACAATTCAATTGAAAACATAACAATCTGGTCTGTGAAAGCATATTAAAATAATAATCAGTACAATAAGCCAGTTGAATGAGTGTGCATACCCTTAAACTGATATGTTGTGTATGCACCTCTTGAGATGGTTACAGCATTCATTCATCTTGGTTTGAACTCTATCATCATGGCACATCTTCACTTGGCAATAGTTGCTCACCACATTTGTTTGTTTTTCAATGGAATTATACAGGTTAGGGGTCACATTCAAGATGAGAAACATTTTGAAATGATTTTCTGTGGTCTCATTGTCATACAGCATACAAACCTGGCATTCCAACATGGGTGTGTAAACTTGTGACATCTGCTGAATATAAGTGTTGATATAGGTGTTAGTTGTAGGCATGGACAGAGGGTCATAACACAATTGGACACTTTGATTACTACCTGATAATCATGCCTACTCTAGTACCCATATCAGTGTCACGGCAATGTAACAACCAGTAGCTGTACACATTTATGTCTGTTGTATGCACTGGCACTGATATTACACATGTGCAACATGCACAACTTATGTACCTTGACTGCTTGAAACCCATGTTATTAGTTTTGTGCCTTCCAGCTGAACATGCACATAAATATATGTGTTCAGGGGATACCTGGTATACATTTTTGTTCTATGTTAGTATGGCACACTGTATTTACAGTCTAGCTGCTCAATCATACTTCTCAGCCTGTTATAGAAGGACGTCTGGATAATGGTACATATAAATGGGTGACAAAAGGGACATCAGTATTGATACTGCATTAATATAGCTGCAGCATACATTAGTAAGTTGATTCCACAGTAGGGTTTGACATCACTGTGATACCCTGGAAGATATCCAACAGTATTAAGTAGGCTATTATGTTACACTGTCATTGCTAACAGACTTGCTAATGGTTTGGCTGACATAACACAGGTATATGTGTATGTGACTACAGATTTCAGTCAGAAATGTGAGTATTGTCCAGCAGAACACTACACAGTTGAATGTTATTAATTCAATATATGACATGCAGTTCAACACACATGTCTGCAGCAGTACTTTACTATGCACATGCCCTATATAGGTTTCTTAGATGTACAAGACAAACCTGTATCATACTCACATTTACAGGTAACATATGGATATGGACAACATCCCATTAACTGGCCTAACAGTGGCACAGTCACAACTGTCAGACACCCAAGCGGTTGTCATATCTGAGCTGTCCTTTCCCAGGGTGAGTCAGGCTCCTGGGCTGTGATCCTACCTTGTAACCTCTTAGAGCATCACATCTGGATAAAGCCTAAAATGATAGAGGGATAAATACGGAGAGACTTTAAATATTCCTGTTACAAACTTAGAAAGTTTGTAGAATAATGCATTTTGCATTACTGTGAATATATTTAAGGATGTGGAGTCTTAAACTCAAGTGTTTGTCATTACTTGATGATTTCGATCCTCAGCTATTTGACAGAAAAAGTACAGATTTCAGGAGTAACAGACAAAAAACTATGATGGGAAAATCTGGACATTCTGTGAAGATCTGTACAGTTGAGAGGTATGGCTGTGATCTCTCCCACTCAGAGAGGTCCAGATGCTATGGCCATAGCAGCTGTTCAGCAGGACATTAGTAGAGCAAGCCGTGTTAGTACATATATTCCTACAAATCATATTTCCCATTATTACAGCCCAAGAACTATATTCAGTTACATACTTACATGTTCCACTTACCTTTTTTTCTTCTCTTTTATGGTTTATGTTTTATTTCTTTCTCTCTCCCTCTCTCTCTCTCTCTCTGCACTACATGGATAGAGCTGGTTTGAATAAGTGGCAGCATGGCTTTTGTATGTGATGCTCATGACCAGGTGATGTCCAGTGCACCTATTGGGGTTCCCCACTTGCTAATTGCATGCAGAGCAGCTGTGCAATTCTTTCAATAGCCAATGTCATGGCACACACCCCTATAACTGAGTACTCCATGTGGACATTGGCCCTTTCCCTTACTGAGCTACTGCCTCTTACAACAAGACTTGTGGGGACAAGCCAACTAAATGGTGGAGAAGGTTCAAGACTAAGGGGCAGAATGTGAGTATTGGTGATGCATGTTTGGAATACTGCTATTTAAACAGGGTTTGCCTGAACATGCTAATTCTGCATGGGTTTCAGTCTGACAAAGTTTTGTCTCTGCATTGCTTTCAACTGTAGGGCTATCCACATAATGGCCACAGATTAGCCTGTTATGTTTGGTCAGTTCCACAGACAGGTGTTGTCCTTGTCAAATCAGTAGCATACTCTGGTGATTGCAATCTGTAAATGCTAACATCCATTTGTTTTTCTGCCTTTATATCCCTCAGAAAAGATATGTTACAACAAACCCGTGTAACAACAGCAACTTTCAAAACGTATAACAGCAATATTTCAAGTATGGCTATGTATTTGGGCCTCTGTCCACAAATTATGTCAGGCTATGTCCAGATGTCATACAGTAGGAGGTTGATAGGTATACTGGTCTATCATTATTTAGTGCTGTCATTCCTGCTGAGGGGAAAGACTGGGAAACATGTTGAAGTCTGTACATTCAAGATGGTGGTGTATAGAGAATGCTCTTATATGCCCTTGTAACATATTTTATGTGTGGGAGAGTAATACATGTTTTAAAACTAGGCTGTTAGAACATGTGAGACATATTACTGATAAGAAAGATGACAGTTCTATAGCTGTACATTTGAATAAATCTCACCATGGGGACAGTAGTGGGTTCCAAGGTACTGTTTTGGAAAGGTCTGCTCCTCAGTTTGATGAAACATTCATAAAAGGACAACTGTTATGTAAAGACTCAATGTATTAATATAAAATATGATACTTTATCCCGTAGGGGGTTAAATGAGTAGTGTAATTGGAGGCTGTGTACTTAATTATGTAATTAAGTGTTAATTGCTTCTTGTGATTAAGGCAAGTATTTCTTGTAATGTTTTACTCCTTGAAGGCTTTGGCCAAGACATCAGAGTATAATAAACATGTGTGAATTACTGGCTGGTGGTATTTCTCTTTGCTATGTTTAGTCATTTTAGTTGTTTTGCTAGGAGGTTGTTACATGTCTGGCCATTGTGTATGGCCTGTCATAATTTTGCAGCAGTGTACTGTTCACTTATTTATTTGGACTGTGTGTGTGTGTGGGGGGGGGCAGATGTGAGTGCCATGGCTGCTTTTGTGTCCAACTGTGCATGCTGCCCAAGTTGTGGGTGGTCTATCAGCAGCATATGTTTGTATGGACATTTTCAAACATGTATGCCTCTCTCTCTTTTTATATCGATATCTATATATATATATATATATATATATATATATATATATATATATATATATATATATGGGTCTAGGACACATGCTCGACTAGCATATGTCCGAATCACAAAACATCGAACACACATACACAAAAGCGCTTAACATCGACAAGCGCTTGCTTGTATGTGTGCCTGTTTTGTAGGATGGGACTACAGTGCAGGTAAGGGAAAATTCCCTTTTCCCCACTGTAGTGCGATCTCGGAATGAGAATAATAAAGTTGGGGGTTGTGGGGGGGGTGCAGGGGGTGAAGCCCCCCTGCAAAAATGTAGATTTTTTTTTAACTACACACACATGGAAGCTCTTTTCAATGTTAAGCGCTTTCGTGCATGTGTGTTTGATGTTTTGTGATTTGGACATATGCGATCCATATGTGTGTGTGTATATATATATATATATATATATATATATATATGTGTGTGTGTGTGTGTATATATATATATATATATATATATATATATATGTGTATATATATATATATATATATATATATATATATATATATATGTATATTTATATACCAGTCCTTCCTAATTGCACAGTGTCTCTTTCCTATTGGAAACTGGCTGTAAAGTAGGGTATGTTTGAGAAAACATCCTAAAACCAGACATCTGAGATGGCTTACTTGTAAATTGCTTTGACTATGGTGTGCAGGGTCCTGTGTTCAAGACCTCCAAGGGCTGTTTATTTTGTTGCTAGGCAGAACAAGGATTGTTGGATACAGGGTGATTAAGGCAGTTTTGAGCAGCTTTAACTGTGTTTGTGCAGGATTGTGTGGCTGTAAGCTGTGCTAACGAATGGTTAAATGAATTGGCGCTTACACCATGTAGGCTTCGCTTACCAGTGCCCAAATCTGATTAACATTTACATTTCAGCAATGCTTAAACCTGCTAAGCATAGCTCAGCCCTGGTAACCACTGATCACATTCCAGTCTGATGAAATAGCAGGGTAATAACATCTTTAATAAGTGTACTTAATTTCCTGTACATAACATGCTTCTATGTGCTGTTATTACAGTAGCATGCGGTATGACTATACTGTATGGGACACCTGGGTATACATGGGTTGTACCACAATCTTTTTTCTTTGTATTTATTTATTTTATTTTATTTTACATTTGTTGACCGGGCTAGTCCAACTGGATACATGTCCATTTTCAGTAGAGGCTGGGGAGATAAGCTCAAAATGTAAGCTAATAAAACAGGACAGCAAAACTAAAACAATATTTAAATACAATGTTGATGGAGGTTTTCTTTAAAAAAAACCTTTAAGTAATTGGCTACAGAGTTAAACAAAACAATACAGTACTATTATATGATACAAGGATATAACATTCATCATAAGATAGGTTAGGAAAAAAGTAAGGATTGAGATAAAGTATTAACGGTTGTTTAGTAAAGTATAACAGTAGGATAATAAAGAGTTTGCATATATACACCTAATCAAATAATGCACTCAAAGTAAAAAGACAGTTGATCTATATACAAGGTACTGCACTTGTGCTCACAGCAGGATGAGTGTTACAAAGTACATACTCAGTGTAAGCTACCTGAGAAAACCCAACTAGATTGGGAGTAAGGGAAGGATTACAAATCCCACTTTAAGGGTTCTGGGAGAGAGGTTTACAGTAATATTGTTCTGGGTGAGTGTTAGTCAGGGTTGGTACATGGGCATAGCCATTGTGTCTTTAGTAAAATTTTTAGTTGCATTTTGAAGAGTGGTAATGATGATAGTGATGCATGTTTGCTGGGAAGCCTATTCCAAATCTTCCCCATAGAATTAGAGAAAAGAGAATCACCTGCTTTGTTATGAGATTTTTGGATGGTAACCAGTAATTTATTTGCTGAGTGAAGGGTAATAAGATTTATATAGGGTGAGATAAGGCTACTGAGAATAGGAGTATTACTAGGATGGTACAGAATCTTATGGATGATGGTGAGTTGTTGAAATTCCAGTTGGTTTTGCAGTTCAAGCCATCTCAGATGTTTAAGATTCAGACAATAGTGAGTTCTAAATGGGGAACCAGTAGCAAATCTGGCAATGTTGTTATAGGAGGTTGACAGCTTATTAAGGTTGCTTTTGGAAAGATTAGTATAAATGGGGGAGGCATAGAGGAGGGTAGAGATTAGATGGGTATAGGCAATGATTGTTCTGGCTTCAGGGGTAAGGAAAGGTTTTATCCTATCCAGAGAACCAAGTTTTCTGTTTAATGATTTAATGTTGTTGTCTTTCAGCTTTTCCTGGTTAGGGGTCGCCACAGCAGAACTCCAGTCCGCTAATGATTGGCAGTAGATTTTCACAAATGCCGAGGTGTCAGCTCGACGTTCAACCTTCAGCGAAGGCACGTCCATTTATGCATGTCTTTCGAATGCCCACCCAACCACGAGGAGGACATGCAGACTCCACATAGAAGGCACTCCCCACACTCCAGCTGAGAATCGAATGGGAGAACCTCTTGCTGTGAGGCAACAATGCTACTGCTGCACCACAGTGGATGTCCCTTGTTTACTGATTTAATAGTAGAGTTAATATGCGAGTCAAAGTTAAGGTTGTGGTCAATTATTACACCTAAAAGTTTTGTAGTTGGATCAGGAGCTATAACAGTACCAGTGCTGGATGTAATGATGAAATTTATCGGGGTGGATTTTAGAGTTGGAGTAAAGAGCAATAGTTTTTTTTTTTTGGCATTTAGGAGGAGGCAACATTGTAGGAACCAGTTTTCAACTAGGTTGAATACTGTTTGAGTGATGGATTGGAGTTCTGATGAAGAAGAGGCATTACAGATCAGTGTGGAGTCATCTGCATATTGTATGCAGATAACTAGAGGAAGATTTATAGTAAGATCATTAATGAATATGGAGAAGAGAAGAGGTCCCAGGATAGAGCCTTGAGGGACACCAAGGGTAATAGGGAGATGCGTGGATAGGTTATTGTCTCAAAGGATAGCTTGCTTAGAGATGCGTGGATAGGTTATTGTCTCAAAGGATAGCTTGCTTTCTATTGTCTAAATAAGACTTGAACCATTTTAATGCCTGTGTGTTGAGTGTAAGTTATTTTAATATGTTCAGAAGTAGTTGATGGTTAACCATATCAAAAGCTTTAGATAAGTCAATAAAGAGTGCAGAGGAGAGCATGTTATTATTACGATGTTTGTTAATGCAGTCAGAGAAGGATAGGAGAGGAGAGGTAGTGCTATGGAAAGGTCTGAAACCATGCTGACAGTCAGCTAGTTGGTTATTTTGGAAAAGGTGATACAGAAGTTGTTGATGGATGCATTTTTCCGTGATTGTGGCGAAAGGAGAAAGTAGGGCTATAGGCCAAAAGTTAGAGAGTACAGTTGAGTTACCACCCTTGTGAAGTGGAATGATGTGAGAGATTTTCCAGAGAGACTGGATGGAGCCTTCAGTAATGGTTCTATTAATTAGGATAGAGATGGGATAGGCAAGTACTTTAGCTGCAGTTTGAAGGTATTCAGCTGGTAGGAGATCAGCTGAGGGAGTACATGGTTTGAGTTTGTAAAGTAGGGTATAGATAAGGGATGTAGGAATTGGTTTTAGATGAAAGGTAGGATATATGCTAGCTAGGGAGGATGTAGGATTGAGCTAAGAGGAAGTAAGGAATTTGCTAGTGATTGGGCAGTTTCAGTGAAAAAGGTATTGAAAGCATCAGCAATCTGGTTGGGAGTGTTAAGAGACCTGATGGGGTTGGTGTCTTAGAGTGGCCAGGGTGCAATAGTTTATTTATGCCTGACCAGAAGGTTTGTGATTGTTGTTGGTGCTTTTGTTTGAGTTTAAAGCAATATTTTTTATCAAGTAGTATTAATTTCTTGGTGGCATTTCTCAAGTGTTTGAAGTTTTGATGATCAATTGTGTCTTTAGTGTTTCTCCATTTAGACCAGATTTTATTTCTTAATAAGATTTATTGCATAGTCTCTTTAGTGAGCCATGGAGCTGCTTTACTTCTAGTTCTTATAGAGTGTGAAGGGGCATGGAATTCAAGAATTTATAAGAATTTGGAGTTAAAGTAGGATACTGCTTCCTCAAGTGGGAGTTGTTTTAGGGGTGACCAGTCACAGGCTTGAAGCTCTGCTTGGAAGCTTGCTGGATTAAAATTTCTTTTGTTAGTTTTAAAGATAGTTTGGTTGGGAATAAAGGTTTTCTGTTTGAGTATATAAGTAAGTGAATGGTCACTGATATTGTCAGGAAGGGTACCAGCTTTATAAGTGAGGGGATGACTATTTACTAAGATCCAGTCTAAGGTACTCTCTTTGCTACTGGGTTTATGGATTCTGGTGGGGGTGGTGATTGTTTGGGAGAAACCATAGTGGTTTATATTGGTTGTGGGTTTGTGTGAGGTACAGGTGTTCCAATCTATATATTAAAATCACCAATTACAATGGTTTCTTGTGGGAAGGATGTAGAAAGCCAGCAAAGGATATTTTCAAGGATGCTGATGTTATTGCCTGGAGGTAGGTAGGAGCATATTATGTATATAGATCTGTTAGCATTGGCCTGTAGCTTGGAGATAAGAATTTCAACATTGCTATCTAAAGGTGATTGTACATTTAGTGAAGTAACCTGTAACTGAGATTTATACAGAATTGCTACACCACCACCCTTTTTGATTATTCGGTCTAATCTCAAGATATTATAACCAGGTGGATTAAATTCATTGTCCTTCATTACTGGTTTGAGCCAGGTTTCTGTTAAACAAAGGATATCAAATGAGTGTACGTCTAGTAGAGCATGTAGTTGGCTAACTTTATTATTTACGCTCTGTATGTTGAGATGGGCTATGAGCAGAGAATTTGGGGTTTTAATGGGAGTGAAAGGGGTAGAGGGATGAGGTAGGAGAGGGTATGTAGGGGTGTTGCTGTTTGGTCCTGGGTTGGGATGAATGTCGCCATGAATAAGGGTATGTTGTTGGTGAATATATGTAAATTTCAGTAGTTTACAGAAAATGTTTTGTGGTATCTGAGATTGAAGGAAAGTAATATAGGCTACCCTATGAAATTTAGGTGAGAGATACGTTGAGGTAGATGTTATGTTTGAATGGCTTTGGAAGGCTAGTTGACTTAAAAGCAGGGGTGGCCCGTGCTATTGGAATGCCGGACTGCAGCCCACCCCCAGCTGTAAAACAGAAATAAAATAAAATAAAATAGAAAAGAAGAAAAAAAAATATCCCAAATAGCGGACCTTCACGCATGTGCACTAGCAGCATTTCCGATATCCAGACTGCTGCTGAGACAGTCTGGAGCATGTGCAGACTGTATCAGCAGCAGTCTGGATTAGTAAACATTCAAGAGCAGAGATCCCAGAAGTCTATGCAGTTGTAACTGCATAGACTGTCGCTGGAAAGGGATCGGAGTTGGACTGCAACGTTGGCAGGCTGGGAGTCTCGTTGGGGGAAGAACATCTCTCAGACTGTGGTGAATTTAATGCTCCAATGGATGTAGGGAAGGATGTAGTGCATGGGCAGGCTTGTAGTGCTCCAATGGCTGTGGATTTAATGCTGCAACAAAGGGATCTACATCTATCCAGGTAGGGTGTGTGTGTGTGTGTGTGTGTGTGTGTGTGTGTGTGTGTGTGTGTGTGTAATGCCCCAGATGCTACATGGTTGTGGGTAGAGAATAAGGCTTGAACCCTGCACTTTGGGCCCAGGTGGCAAGAGCCTGAATTCCCTACCCACCACCGTTTGTAAAAATGTTGCAGATTTTTCCCTCATACTTGTTCTGTACCTCATAAAATCTGTGGTTTCTGTATTTTTGTGTCCTTGCAAAGCCAGTAGTGCATTGGTGCAGTGGTAGCATTGTTGCCTAACAGCTACATGTTCTCTGGTTTGATTTTTGGCTGGGGTGCCTTACCTTCTGTGTGGAGTCTGTATGCCCTCCCTGTTTTTGTTTCCTGTAGTGTCCTCCCATCTTACAAAGACATGTGTCTGTCTGGAGTGTTTCTCCCTGGGCCTCTGCTAAAAATTAGCTTTTGTTCCAAGTCAGACTTTCCTGGTTAACAAATGTTAAAAATGACACACATTTGAATATCAAACTTCATATTCTTCAGAAAGTGCATGGTAACACAAAAGCTTTTATTCTAGCAATTTTCTAAGTGTATGAGATGGATATTTGAAATGTGTCCCTATTCTTGGGACTGTATTCCCCCATTATTGACTTCATCCAGGTTTTGTGCTAAGGTTGAAAGCTATGGTAAGAACTGAATTCACTGAATATGTTTGGGAGCTATATTCCCCCATTACTGGCTTTGTTCAGGTGTTTTTTTGCTAATAGGTTGAGAGCTATGGTGAGAACTGAATTCACTGAATGTTTGGGGGCTGTATTCACCCATTGTTGGCTTTGTTCAGGTGTTTTGTGCTAAAAGGTTGACAGCTGTGCTATGGTGAGAACTGAATTCACTAAATGGTAGCCATTTAAGTTTCCGTCTTCCTCTTTCACAAAACAGCTGATTTGGCATAGTGGTATGTTGCTCTGACTGTTTTGCACAGAGTCCCCTGGGTTCATGACATGGCAGTGAAATGTATGGTGGTAACACAGCATTTTATTCTAGCAACTTTCCAACATTATACAAGCAATGTTTAAAATGTGTCCCTGGTTTTTGACCTTTTGTCTCCCCCCCCTAATAAATTTTGGCTTTTTCCAGATTTCTTGTGCTGCAAAGTTCAGAGATACAGCTGAGTGTCGAGTAGATTTTACAAGGAGTTGACAGCTGCAGGGGAACAAAGGTTTAGTGCTGCTTATGTTTAGTCTGCTTGCATTGTTAATAGCACAACAGGTAGTGTGCTTGCTTTTGATGCTGAAGGCTGTGGGTTCTACTCCCACAGTAGGTAGATGCATTGTTGATACTGTACTGTGTTGTAAAGGGAATGGATGCTGCAGTCCTTTTTGGCAAAGATAACTAGTAACTATGAACCTGTTATCAGTTTGCTATCCATTCCCTATTGCGGTTTTACTAGCATTATCATTTTTTTAATGCATGCAACATAGGCAATTTATTCTTCAAGGGCAACAGGCACTTTATTTGTAGATGAAACAATGACATATAAAGTTGTTTGCTAGCAGAAACCTCTTTATTAGTTACAGATTTCTTTAATGTGGATTTTACTACTTCAGAGATTGTGCATATTTACTGATACTGGTGGACTATAGAAGGTTGAGTAGACTTTTTATGATGGAAATGTTCTGAATTGGACAGTTTTGCCACTGCTGTATGCATTTTGGTTCATTGTTCACTGGAAAAATGTTCAAAACAATAAATTTAAAATGCCCTCTAACAACTGCACTGTATTGTACAAGGAATATAATGTAATACAGTCAGGAAGGTGTATCAAAGAGCATGTGTATGTTTCATGTTCAAGGGGCCTATGATTTTGAAAACAGCTCAGAGTTAATCTTTATCTGCCACTGGCAAAATATATTTTCTTTGAATGTGGGTTTCAATGCTGTTTCAATGCATGTGAGTTTCAAGGGCAGAGAAGTTTTAATGCTAAGTCTATTTTCATTGTGAGACTGCATTGTTTTGTTTAACAGATATCTATTAGAGTTTGTGCTGTAAAATGCAAAATAAAACTTTCAAATGAAATCTAAATCATTGCAGAAGTAAAGCAGTATGCACATTACAGTGTTTATGGTAAATGGGGCAAAATAACAAAGAAATGGGACATTGGAATGGCTGCAGGGGGGAGGCTCCATTCGACCATGATTTTTTTGTGAAGGGGGTAGCAAACGCAGACAGCCCTGGTTGAACTATACCTCTCAGTTGTCCATATGTTTGCAGAATGAATAGATATTTGCTTCTTATTTTTGGTTTGTTCCTCATAAAGTCTGTGGTTTTCTAGCAAATCATTAGGAATGAAGTCACTAAATGATAGACATTGAGTTTCAGACGTCATAACCTTCAGAAAAGTGCATGCTAATGCAAGACCTGTTATTCTATCAACTGTCTTAAGTTTATACAAGAGCAATTTTTAGTAGTGTTTGTATGTTCTCCCAATATATTTGGCCTTGTCCAGATTTCCTGCATTAAGAGGTTGAGAGGTATGTGCAAATCGCTTTGTAGAATTAGGAATATCCAAACCTCTCCATTGTCCCCAATTTTGGCTCAAAATGTTGCTCTCCCCTAATAATCCCTCCTCAAAATGGCAATTTTGGAAGAATACGTGCAGGGTTTACAATTATATATAACTGTAATGATCAGAGTTATAGATTACTTTTATTTCAGAAATGCATGTAGATGCTCTTATTTTGTTAGCTGCTCAAATTAACAGTGTTGCCATGCAGAGAATATTTACATAACTAGATAATGTATAAGCCTTGGGTATTGAAATGCATATGACAGTATTTGTAATAAAAGGACAGGATTACAGTATTTTCAGAAGCTCATTACATTTGTTGGAGACTTGCAGTCATCTTTTGTTGGAGACTTGCAGTCATCTTTGCAGGCTTACCCATAAACTAAACAGAATGCCAATCTATAACGTGTGGTCCATAACTTGTGCAGGAATCCTTTAAGCAATTTATCTTGAGCTTGTTTCTTGTTTGCTGTTCATTTTTTACTTTGATCATGTCTTCCCCATGAAACAAGTAGATAGTTGTGTCAGGCAGCAGGTCTTTTTTGGATAAGAAACATTTTTACAAGTGGGGGTATCACAGAGATTGCTACTTTCAGCATGTTACTTGGTAATTTTATAAAGCTGAATATAAATTATAATTAGAACTGCAGTGCAAGAAGTAGTGGTTTGAGTTGAGTGCTGCTTGTTTTTTATACTTGATTTTGACTGGCATTCCAGTAATGTATTTAAAAAGTAATTTAATTTTTTCATGCCTCACAACCTGTTTCCATCTGAATATTAAGTAAGTTGTCATGTAGCCAATGCATTGAAATATTTTTTTTCTTCTACACTTCATTTTGTCTTGATTGGACTCTCGTAATGAATGTTTGGCAACCAGGGCAGCGTATTTAATTAAAGTTCCAATTGTGGTTTTGAGCATAGCTCCACCCCCTTTCTAGTTGGCCGCACCCCTTCCCATGGGCCCCACCCATTCAGCTGTCTCCTGCAGCCCTCCTTTAATTTGAAGTCACCAGCTGCCACTGCTTAAAAGCAATGTTTGTTTTAAGGGATGGTGGGAACTGGCATAATGTAAGTTTTCATAAAAGGTAAGTATATATGGTATAGATAGAATGGATAGCGCTGCAAGTGAGAGAAACAGATTTATAAATATTGGTTTGTGGGTTAAGGGCATGGTGAATGAGACCAAAAGAATATAGTCAGAAATGTAGAGGCTGATCGAGAGATAGTCTAGTGTGATGTAGTATTATAGGGAAAGTAAAAATATTGCAAGTCTGAGAGTGTATTTGTTTTATAAATGGGTAGTATCCCAGATTATATGCAGTCACACTTGCATGTTGCACCAGCTACAGTGCACTGGTTGGCAAAAATAGTTTAACACATATTGTATCATTAAGTTAGTACTTTTTTAACAGTGCTTTTCCAAGTGAAAGTAGATTGCAGATTGTAGTACTAGAACCATATACCCTGCATGCCAAGATGGGACTCTGAGTACTAACTATCTTGTTCTTGGTGTTTGAGCTGTATGTTTTTATGTATCTCCTATTGGATATTGATATGATATTATAATATTAACTATAGACTACTATGCTTTTTGGACGTGTCATTGAGGACTGCTGTCATGTGGTAATGGTATACCTATCAGTTTCAGACTTCTATCTTTCAAAACATTCATCCTAATGCATATCCTGTTGGCTATCTACTTTCTGTCTGTCCTCTGTACAGATGTGCAGATGTCAGGTATTGCTAAGGCCATACCACTGTGTAGGTGCCCACATAGTATTGTGCTGTTGGCCTGGATACTGCTGCTACTTCCAACATATGGGACATTCCTTAATATGGGACTTGCCCCTCTTCCTTGCCTGTGTGAGGAACATTACAGATTCACATACAGTAGGTGGCAATACATCACAGGACAAGACATGTGGAGACAGCCAAACAACATGGAGGACATATCCCCAGATTTGTGAACAGATTTTATGTCATCAGTGCTGTTATATACATGGTGGATTGATAGATTGACAGGGTTTGTGTGGACATGCATTTAGTGAGTGACTTCATGTCTGACAGTGATATGTCTCTGACATACCTCTCCACTGGCATGCTGTCCACAGACTGGCCACATGTCTGCCTGTTATGTTTTATCTGTTCCCCAGACAGTTGGTATGCTTGGTAAATCAGTCATGGACTCTGGGGAATGCAGTCAGTAAATACTCACATCTATTGGTATTACCAACATCATATTCCTCATAAAGGATATGTTACAACAAACCCAGTAACATCTGCAACTGTCTCAATGTATGACATCAATATGTCCAATCTACCCCTGTGTTTCTGCCTCTGTCCTCAAATGATGTCAGGCTTTGTCCAGATTTCAATGAGGCTCAGACGTATTATTTTTGCCTTCATTCCTGCTACCATCCCAGTGATGTAGAAGACCCACAAACATGTCAGGGAAGAGGCCATAGATATGAGTCCTGAGCCTGTGCATTCTGAAGTGACTGTACATGTGAGAGGCCTGTGTATGTCTGGCTATTGTTAACAGACTGCCAGGATTGTGTACACATGTCATGCATGCATGTTATTTGGGCTGTGTATGGAGGGGGGGTGGATGTAAGTGTTATGGCTCCTTCTTTATCTGACTGTGCATGCTGCTCCAGTTTCTACTGATCTATTGACTGTATGTGTTTGTAGGGGCAGAATGAGACATGTCCTGAACCAAGGTCAGAATTCAGACTGCACTGAGAATTGGGACTATATATGTAGGGCTAGTGTGTGAGTGGCAAACAATGATGTATTTGTTCACACAGTCCGTATACCCTACTGTTCACTTGACTTACCGGTATGTAACTGTGACTGTGGTGATATTGGTTGCAGGTGTGCACTTTCACACTGGTGTCTGTTTTTTCAGTGCTGTTACATTCCTGTAGTGCCTGATATATTTGCAAATACATGTGTAATTACCCATAGCAGATTTCCTAATTCAATTATTGAGCTATTTCACTAAATATATGTTAGAGCACACAGGAGGGTGTTACTACAGCAACTATGTTAGCTTATCTACACCAGTACTTCAGATACATCCCCATTTTCATAGCTTCCACCCACCACTTTGTCAGCCTTGGTCCAGAATCAATGCAGTAAGGGGTTCTCAGCATGCCAGTCAACTGGCTGGATTGTTTCGGGATGTCCAGGTTTATTGCTCATATTTCTGGTCTGTTTTACAGATTATTCTCATTTCTCTGGTAAATCACTGTGATGATATGATTGTTGTCAGATGAGGACATACATTTCATTTACCTACCTCACACCCATCAGAATATGTATGCTGAAACAAACTGTGTCACTCTGTCAAGAAGGGTACAGGGGGACAATGACCTTTGCCTTCCCGGCTGCTAATGAATTAGTACTGAGATGTGCCACATAGAAGGACTTTCTGACCACAGTGGCAATATAGTGGTCAAAAGAGACATTGCTGTCAACCTGTGTACACAGATCTTGTATAATGTCTTCTTTCTTCAGGGTACTAACATCGATGTGGAAATTCATGGGAACAGGGTTTTCCACAAAGGGGATGACAACACATTTTCTGACACTGAGCTTAAGGCTATGGCTCTGACACCAGTCATTGGTCTGAGTGAGGCCTTTCAGTAGGATGCCAACATCACTTGGGTACTTAATAATAGATCCCAACTTGCAATTGTCTGCAAACTTTTTCAGCCAGAGTCTCTTAATGTTGACATGGACTTCAAAGAAGTTGATACCAAACATGAGAGGACCCAGGACAGAATCCTGTGGGACTCCACTTATGATTGCTCAGCAGTCTGACTTGGAGTCAACTATTTCCACACTGTGAGTCCTATCTGTGACCCAGTTTGCAACCCACCTAGTGATATAAGAGTTGATTCCTAGCTTAGTGAGGTTTTACGTGATTCCTGAGTGATAAATGTTATCAAAGGCTTTTACCAGATCAAGGTAGGCTGTATGTGCCACCTTGCCTTCATCCACAGCTCAGTTGACTGACTCCAAGAAACTGACCAGGTTGATTGAGCAGGTAAGACCTACCCTTCACAAACATAAACTCTGTGGAATCCTGAATCTGCAGATTCCCATATCGCTGTTTATTAGGTGCATGATGATGCATTCCATAGCTTTGCATAACAGACTTGTCAGGCAATTGGGGCAGTAGTTCCCAGGGTCTGTAATCGCACCTCCTTTGTGGAGAGGGGTGACTGTAGCAGTGCACAATTCAGTAGGGACAAAGCCTGAGGTGAGGCTGTGCTTGAACAGGGCACACAGGTAAGGTGCCAGGTAACTCTGTAGTTCATGTAGAACACAGCCAGGGATATTGTCAGGTCCCATAGAAGCTGTATTCTTGGCCATAGACAGTGCTGTTTTAACTTGTGCAGTAGTAATACTGTGTGCCTGGCAGTGTACTGGTACTGTGATTAGTCCTTTGGGGGGGTGAGGGGTAAGGTTGCACTCAACATGTCAGCCAATATATTAGAAATACTTGTTGGCTCAGTCTAGGAGGTACCATCTGCCTAGTAGCTCAACCTTGTGGTTGTCTTTACTATGTGCTACAGTTCTGTTTCCACAGCTAACTTTGTAGTATTTGATAATGGATCTCAACTTTTAATTGAGGCTGATAAGGGTTGTTTTCCAGTCTTGGGACTTCACCTTATTCCGTATCAGTTCTCTCCTTCTTTTGTACAGTTTTTATATGGCGGGGACAACCAGATTGGCTTCCTTGTTTTGGAGGTGAGGGTCTTGGTTCTATTGGGTATAGCGGGATCCATGCATTTGTGTACGTGTTCATAGTGCATTGTTGTTTAATTCAGCAGTCATGCAACTAGTCTGCATTTGCATGGCTACCGAGAGGTTAGCCACCTCTGTTTTTA
Source organism: Protopterus annectens (assembly GCF_019279795.1). Taxonomy (NCBI): domain Eukaryota; kingdom Metazoa; phylum Chordata; order Ceratodontiformes; family Protopteridae; genus Protopterus; species Protopterus annectens. Next base: position 78,287,472 of record NC_056746.1, read on the forward strand.
GGAGGCCATAGTTAGCTTTGGAAAGGATTTTCATGGAGGTTACCTGTGCAAAGGGGGATGGGGGGGTGGGAGTGCTATGGATTTCTAAAGGTGATTACTTTGTGGTCAGATCTAACAACGGAGGAGTTTACTATCGGTGTACAGCATATGGAAACATTAATATGTAATATATGTAGAGATATACATATAAAATATACACATATATGATATATATATATATATATATATATATATATATATAAATACATGTATATATATATATATATATATATATATATATATATATATATATATATATATATAAAATAAATGCTCTAAAATATACTCTATATTTCCAAAATGTTTGCGAAGCACAGTCAGAACATAAGGAAATTCAGGTATATATATATATATATATATATATATATATATATATATATATATATATATATATATATGTTGTTTTGTACCTAAAACACATATATATATATATATATATATATGTATATGTATATATATATATATATATATATATATATATATATATATATATATATATATATATATATATATATATATATATATATATATATATATATATATATATATATATATATATCATATATGGGTATATTTTATATGTATATCTCTACATATATTACATATTAATGTTTCCATATATGTATATATAACATGACTAATTTTAACAAACCTTTTCCCTACTGTTGAATGACTCTACTGAATGATATGATTGAAAAAACATCTGACATATCTACAACTCAGATGGCTTAGTGGTAAATTGCTGTTGCTATTGTGTGCAGAGTCCTGGGTTCAAGGGTTGGCTATTTTGTTGCTGGGAAGAACAATGGCTGTTGGATACAGAGTGATTAAAGCACTTTTAAGCAGTCGTAAGTGGGTTTGCGTGGGTTTTTGCGACGGTAAGCAATGCTTACGTCCAGTTAACTATGCTGACAGACAGCCTTAAATGTTCTTAATCTGTGTAGGCATCACTTAGTACCACACAAACAGGCTTACTCCCGCTTACAACTGCTTACTCCCACTTACCCCGCTCTAATTTCTTTAAAAGCAAAGAAAATAGAGATGATAGGAATGTAGTGAAAAAGACAGTATGAAGAGGGAAAAACAATATGAAAGACAGCTAGGGATGTGCAGGATGGGTATAAGGAAGGTCCATAGTTTTCCATTTCTTCTACAGCAACAGCTGTGCATATATACTGAATTTGGAGGTATATTTGGACACTCAAACCCCTGAGAGAGGGTTGAGGACAACAATAATGTGTTGTAAAGCCAATTAGACCAGATTACATGTGTCCAGTGGACACGTGTGAAATGGACAGCTATGTATGGGGCGACATTTTTTTTGGGAACAGATTGCCCTTTTTTTTAAGGTGAGTGTAGGATGTTGGGGAAGGATAGTAGGTATATTTGGGGAGGTAGTTTGGTTAAGAAACAGACAAGACAGTCAAGACAGCATACAGCGGTGGTATATGACAAATGTGGGGGGTAAAGACCTTAGACGGGGAGGGGTGTTTGATTATATGAAGCACATCAGCCCACAAATGGATACAGTTGGACTGAGGTCCCCACCCATGGGAAGTCACCACTACACCTTCTCTGCCCCAAATGTGACTGTGCTCTAGGCAGAGCAGAAGGAGCAGACTGACCCTCTAAATGCACCATGCAGCCCTCAAGCTGCCATAGCAGATCTCCCAATTGTTGCGGAGCTCCCTACACACCAGACCCTGTACCTGACTTCAGGTGACAGGATCCTGTCCGCATCCGAACCCGGGGGGGTGAGCCCCATCCCCTGAGGTTGTTCCACCCAAAGGTGGTGCAGGATCATTGGACAAGGATGTCCCGTGGTGGGTCCCAGATATACTGGAGCCCAGTGCAATGGCCCGATGAGGCTGGAGAGGCAGATCCATGGGATCAGCCTTCCCAAATATGCTATGGTGGTGCAGTTTTTGAATATACATTGGTTAGTCATGAAAAACACATTCCAGGATTAGTTATAACAGCATGCATGAGTATTCCCATTTACCCAAAACAACAGATTTGGAACATTCACTTAGCAAACAGAACACATGCATATATGGAACTACAGTGGGCATTACAACAGCACGCAGGTTACAGTGATAGCAACAGGCCACCAATGATAGTATTTGAACAGGGAACATTAATTGGAAAACATTTCAATATTTGTAGAACAATAGGACACATGTCCCAGTGTTAGGTTGGGTGAAGAACATACCCATTCATTTATGTGTTTAGATTATTGGTGAAGATAAGATGTGGGGGGGGGGAGATGTCAATTAACAAATATAGATTCTTACAATGATCCCAGCTTTAATGATCTTTGCTCTAATCATTACTCTGCAGGTATTATTACAATAACCTATGGCCTTGGGTTGGACAGTGGTATGTTTATACACAGTGTATAATTATAGTCTTCTTATAGCTACTTTATACCTTTTCTTACCTGACAGACCTATGGAGGAGATTTCTTTTAACACTACCTGACTGTTTCTACCCATAATCACATAGTCAGGGTTACATATGTGCACTCATATTGTGTGTGTGTGTGTGTGTGTGTGTGTGTGTGTGTGTGTGTGTGTGTGTGTGTGTGTGTGTGTGTGTGTGTGTGCTACTGTCATACTCTGCCTTGATTTTTATCGGTCACTCTGGTTGTTGGCAGCAGGGACCAGTAGCTGTGATAGCATGACATTTGTATATTTCTTGGGGGAGACTACTTGGTGTATGCATTATCTTGCTGTCATTTGCAGCCTTGGCGTTGGATCATGGGTGTTGGACACAGTATAACTACAGCCTTCTTATAGCTACTTTATACCTTTTCTTACCTGGCAGACATGTGGAGGAAATTTTTGTTAACACTACCTGACTGTTTCTACACATATTCTCAAAATCCTAGGTGAGGGGGTGTGGCCAAAGTGCCAAGGAGTTAGCTGCACATTCTTGATGCTCTGCCCGAAATGACTTTTTTCTGACAGGATTTTTCTATTTTAACTCAACAAACATTGAAGAATGTTTCCACAACTACTCATCTTGATATTGTGAACAACTTTATTAGAAGAAATCTTAATTTTTTTCAAATATTTATAAACATATTCCCTGTCAGACGTTCTGTCACCAGTTACAGACTGAAGGAGCTATGAGTCACTCAAAGACATCTCTACAAGACAGCACTATGAAAAAGGAACTTCAATCAATAATTACCAGCATTCAAGATATTTCTATAAAATGGATAATTTGGAGAAGATTATGGAAAATATGAAGAAAGAAAGTAAAAAAACAAATTGATGACTTAAAGGAAATTATTACTACTCACTCTGACCAAATAGCAGCTATAGAAGAATCATTAAATGAAGTAGATGGCAGGCAAATGGAAAATGATACCCAGATAAACTTTTTACTAAAACAAAATAACCAGTTACTAGAAAAGGTGGAAGACCTAGAGTGTAGATCCAGAAGAAACAACATTAGGATCTATGGAGTTCCAGAGAAAATGGAAGGAAATAATATGATTCTCTTCCTAAATGATTGGCTTCCAAAAATTCTAAACCTCCCTGAAGCTTTATCTTTCGGAATCGAGAGAGCCCACAGGTCCCTGTCATGTACGCCTGCATGAAAAAATTCAATTGCTGTGAGATCCAGCATTGTAAAATTCCTATATACACAAGACAAACACTTAATACTAAGAGCTGCATGGTCAGGAAATCCAGTCCAAGTCGATGGGAAAAATATAATATTTGACAGTGATTACACTTCCACTGTGATCACAAAGAGAAAAGCATGTGTCCCACTTATTAAAGACTTAAAAAAGCCAACATTAAAGTCCAGATTATGTTTCTGGCCAGAATCAAAATTACCCTTTTGGATGGTCAAAAATATTTAATCCTCTTGAAGAAGTATCAGCCTTCGTGAGGAAAAGCAACTTACTTGAGAAAGTAGAAGAAATGGACCTTTCTTTGCCCGGTCTGAAAAGACAAGCTGCTAATGGTACAATATCTAGAGCTGACAAATCTAGTAAGAAGCTTAAGGGGAAATAGTATAAAAAACATCACTGTCAAAACTTACTAACAAACAATACATCTGAAAACACAGGATACAAATGGAATCATAAGGTACAAACGTTCTACTTATTTATTATATATATATATATATATACTTAAGCTTACTTTCTATATTACCTTTTTCTATTTCTCAATCCTGCTCTCCTTTTTTATTTTCCTTCCTTTGTTTTTCATTATTTTCCTTTTATTTTGCATAATAATATATACAATTGCTAAGTACTTCAATATAAACAAACTTGTTTAAATACTTAAAAATAAGCTGCAGTAATATAAACACCTTACAGCATTTATTATGCAGGCTATGCATTACATCAATGGTAACATATCACTGTTAGCCAGCACTTATTGATTTTATTTTCTATTCTGTCCATTCACACTGTTCTATTAATCACACAGACATAGTCAGTAACTGACAGTAGCCTTCAAATAATAGCTTCACACAGTATACAAATGATACACACTACTTCCATTTAAACTTATTACTATTAACACACTATACCCATTATATAAAGTTATAATAAGATTTCTACACAAAGTATGCATCTGTTGTGACCATACAAACATTCCACACATACTTTTGGCTCTGTAAATCAACATGAGATAGCAGAAATGTCTTTATTTAATATGTAAATAGTGCTAATTTTATATTAAAAAAGTATGTTAAAGTCGAGGGAAGTGGTAGGGAAAAGAGGGCTTTAAAATGTACAGATTTACTATTCAAAATGAAGTATTTTAAACATTTTACTGTATGATTTACTTAACTCTCTCTGCCTGTTTTTTTTTTTTTTTTGCTATGCACGAGAGCCATACAACATTTTGAGCATAATTTACATGTTTAAATTACCTTTGTGCTTCATTTTGCCACAGAAAATCCAAAAAGCTTCAAAAGAACTCTTTCTTGAGCCTAGAACACTTACTGCTTGTTTCTAAACTGATTACATCACTGTAACAGCATGAATAGATGTGCAGCATGACCTTTGACCTCTGGTATCTGAGAAGAATAAGGAAGTTAATGCCACATAATCGCTGAGAATAAAAGGACTATTAAGAAATCAAACGATTTGCTTTAATGTACGTGCCACATGCTGCACATTGTTATAGAAAATGTTTTTCTTAATGGTAAATGATACTTTGACTTTGTTAAAATGCATATTCAGTATTTTAATCACTTGTAATAATGCAGATATTTAAACAAGCATGTAACTGAAGTTTACAGATAGGTTTGCAGAAAGGCTTTTATATGTTTAGTTAATGAAAATATTTAATATACAGAAAGAACTTTTTATTTGTCTGTTTTCTCCTTTTCTTTTTATGACACTTATTGTGCTTTCTTCAGTTCAACTGACTTACATATATCCCCAGTTTGATGAAAGTAAGATATGTTTGCTTTTAAAAGACCAAGGCTCTTATTTAATTACAATCTGTACAAAAAAGTACCAGCTCTCATAAATTTACAGAGAGAGTTACTTACTAGATTCTAGATGCCTGTTTTGTTTTCTAGCTTTAATAGCTAGCCTTTTTGAACATAGCTTATATATGCACAGGTCAGCAATCATGAACTTTTGTATGCATTTGTAGTTCATATGCATTGTTCTATCTAGGTATACATAGGTATAGCCCTGTATGACTGGCACATAACCACCCTTATAATTTGCACCTAGATATGTGCACTCATTCCATTTTGTTGTGATTACCCTTACACATGTATTGAGATATTTATATTGCTGACAGCAATTTTACAACCTGTAACATTATGTTTGCATAATAGTATATATGGGTCTGAGATATTCAAACCTACTTTACTTGTGTATCTATAGCATTTGCTGCTCAACTGTTGCATATTACTGTGTTTTGTGTGCCATTTATACACATACATGTTTATAGTTGCCCCTAACATAGTATGTACAGTAGCCAGATATTAGAAGTGTCTTACCTTTTTCTTGCCAGGACTTGCAATACCTGTTCTCATTAATTCACAGAGAGAGTTACTTACTAGTTTTTTGGATAGCTATTGTGTTCTCTAGTTTAATAGATGCACATTTATGCATTACATAAAGAAGACAAGATGTTTACATTACAAAAAGTTTATAGTCCCCCTAGTTATATTTTTCAGACAAAGTAGGCTTTCATTCCATATGGTTGCATGATTTGTTTCACACTCTTGCATGAGATGCTCCCTTTGTAAAGTCTGTGTTTCCTGCTTGTGCTAGCATGAGATTCTGTCAGATACTTTAGTCACTTCTCGCATCTCAGAACATTAGTAAATGATCTGCTGACTCCACAGACTGTTAATAGACATAATTTTAGAGATTTATTCTACTCAACATCATCCCACTTTTCTAATGAAAGAAAATAATAACATCATATAGATGCAGGCTATTGAGCAAAGTTCGGATTTAAGTGATTTGCCTAATTTTAATGTTTATCTGAAATCTTAATAGCTTTTACTTAAAATTGTTGATAGTTCCATGTTTTATTAAATCTATCTGAAAAAATATTTAGACTCATAGCTAAACATAAGATACCTAAAGGCATTATCACTTTCCTTCTCTTGTAATAATACACATAGGTCTTTTGTTTTAAGATAATTCTCTGATTAGGTTGTACAAAGATAATTATTTCTAATAAACCTAATTACCACAAATAATCTATTAACTTTAATGTCACACATGTTGATATTTTACTACTCGAATCAGTAATAATTTTAAGGAGCAGCCCTTTATTGTTTTTTCCTCATTTCTTATTACATTCTGTACAGTTATTGTAATGGCAGTAGCACAAAACGGATGAAGATTACTGTTCGTAGGATGGACGAAGGTGGTTTAGATGAATTTCTCATCAAAGCAGGAATTAAATATTCCATATTTAGACTTGTAAATAGTTTTAAATGTTTTACAGTTATACTCAGTGTTCATGTAATGTTCATAATAGAATATTTACTATCTAAGACAATCTATAGGAATGTTTTCATATAAATATTTGTCCTTAAATGTAAATGGAGTCAACAATCATATAAAGAGAGGAAACTTAACCAAATATTTTAAAACTAAGAAAGTATATATTGCATTCTTGCAAGAAACTCATATAATAGAAGAAGATTTGAATAAGATGTTTTTTAATGGCTACTCTATACTTGCAGAATCTCATTTTCAGACCAAAAGAAGAGGCACCATGATATTGTGGAGGAAAACACTACCAGCACCTAAAATAATTGACACATATTCAGATGAAAATGGCATTTTCTGCTTAATTATTCTAGAAATAAATAAAAAAATAATCACATTAGCCAACATTTATTGGATACCCAGTATCAGTGCTACAACAGTAAATAAATATCTTGATTTACTTGTAAGCAAATCTAAAGGAGAAATAATATATGCAGGTGATTTTAACTGTTTTTTCTCCAGAAGTGACACTTTTAAATGTGATACGTTTAAGATATCTGCATCTGCTAAAAGATTGAACAACTTCATCAATAATTCAAATATAAGAGATATTTATGAAAAAAAAGAACCCAAATCCCTAAAATACACACACTACTCATACAGATTTAGTACACAAACTACCATTGATAAGGTATTGGTCACAGATTATTTATTCTCAAAAATTCAGGAAGTTTTCATTAGCTCCTGTCCAATGTCCAACCACAATGCTATTTTGTTTAAAATCATCATGAAATCTAGTAATCTAGTATATTGGCAAAGAATACCAGCATACATTGTTAAGCTAACTGGGTTTAAGGAATGGTTACTGAAAGAAATTAAAATATTTCTAGACATAAATATTAGTGATAGTACTTCTAAAGTTATTGTCTGGGATACGCTGAAATCTTATATTTTTGGCAAAATCCAAACCTGGTACCTAAACAAACAAAAGGAATGGGACAGTACGCTATTGAAAATACAATCAAAAATTGATGAACTAAACAGAAATCTGAATAATAAAGACATAAATGCAAATACAGAACTGAAGCAATTAAACCTTGATTACATGGAAATTCTTAATGGTAAATGATACTTTGACTTTGTTAAAATGCATATTCAGTATTTTAATCACTTGTAATAATGCAGATATTTAAACAAGCATGTAACTGAAGTTTACAGATAGGTTTGCAGAAAGGCTTTTATATGTTTAGTTAGTGAAAATATTTAATATACAGAAAGAACTTTTTATTTGTCTGTTTTCTCCTTTTCTTTTTATGACAATTATTGTGCTTTCTTCAGTTCAACTGACTTACATATATCCCCAGTTTGATGAAAGTAAGATATGTTTGCTTTTAAAAGACCAAGGCTCTTATTTAATTACAATCTGTACAAAAAAGTACCAGCTCTCATAAATTTACAGAGAGAGTTACTTACTAGATTCTAGATGCCTGTTTTGTTTTCTAGCTTTAATAGCTAGCCTTTTTGAACATAGCTTATTCTAAGATATATATGCACAGGTCAGCAATCATGAACTTTTGTATGCATTTGTAGTTCATATGCATTGTTCTATCTAGGTATACATAGGTATAGCCCTGTATGACTGGCACATAACCACCCTTATAATTTGCACCTAGATATGTGCACTCATTCCATTTTGTTGTGATTACCTTTACACATGTATTGAGATATTTCTATTGCTGACAGCAATTTTGCAACCTGTAACATTATGTTTGCATAACAGTATATATGGGTCTGATATATTCAAACCTACTTTACTTGTGTATCTATAGCATTTGCTGCTCAACTGTTGCATATTACTGTGTTTTGTGTGCCATTTATACACATACATGTTTATAGTTGCCCCTAACATAGTATGTACAGTAGCCAGATATTAGAAGTGTCTTACCTTTTTCTTGCCAGGACTTGCAATACCTGTTCTCATTAATTCACAGAGAGAGTTACTTACTAGTTTTTTGGATAGCTATTGTGTTCTCTAGTTTAATAGATGCACATTTATGCATTACATAAAGAAGACAAGATGTTTACATTACAAAAAGTTTATAGTCCCCCTAGTTATATTTTTCAGACAAAGTAGGCTTTCATTCCATATGGTTGCATGATTTGTTTCACACTCTTGCATGAGATGCTCCCTTTGTAAAGTCTGTGTTTCCTGCTTGTGCTAGCATGAGATTCTGTCAGATACTTTAGTCACTTCTCGCATCTCAGAACATTAGTAAATGATCTGCTGACTCCACAGACTGTTAATAGACATAATTTTAGAGATTTATTCTACTCAACATCATCCCACTTTTCTAATGAAAGAAAATAATAACATCATATAGATGCAGGCTATTGAGCAAAGTTCGGATTTAAGTGATTTGCCTAATTTTAATGTTTATCTGAAATCTTAATAGCTTTTACTTAAAATTGTTGATAGTTCCATATTTTTATTAAATCTATCTGAAAAAATGTTTAGACTCATAGCTAAACATAAGATACCTAAAGGCATTATCACTTTCCTTCTCTTGTAATAATACACATAGGTCTTTTGTTTTAAGATAATTCTCTGATTTGGTTGTACAAAGATAATTATTTCTAATATACCTAATTACCACAAATGATCTATTAACTTTAATGTCACACATGTTGATATTTTACTACTCAAATCAGTAATAATTTTAAGGAGCAGCCCTTTATTTTTTTTCCTCATTTCTTATTACATTCTGTACAGTTATTGTAATGGCAGTAGCACAAAACGGATGAAGATTACTGTTCTTAGGATGGATGAAGGTGGTTTAGATGAATTTCTCATCAAACCAGGAATTAAATATTCCATATTTAGATTGTAAATAGTTTTAAATGTTTTACAGTTATACTCAGTGTTCATGTAATGTTCATAATAGAATATTTACTATCTAAGACAATCTATAGGAATGTTTTCATATAAATATTTGTCCTTAAATGTAAATGGAGTCAACAATCATATAAAGAGAGGAAACTTAACCAAATATTTTAAAACTAAGAAAGTATATATTGCATTCTTGCAAGAAACTCATATAATAGAAGAAAATTTGAATAAGGTGTTTTTTAGTGGCTACTCTATACTTGCAGAATCTCATTTTCAGACCAAAAGAAGAGGCACCATGGTATTGTGGAGGAAAATACTACCAGCACCTAAAATAATTGACACATATGCAGATGAAAATGGCATGTTCTGCTTAATTATTCTAGAAATAAATGAATCACATTAGCCAACATTTATTGGATACCCAGTATCAGTGCTACAACAGTAAATAGATATCTTGATTTACTTGCAAGCAAATCTAAAGGAGAAATAATATATGCAGGTGATTTTAACTGTTTTTCTCCAGAAGTGACACTTCTAAATGTGATAAGTTTAAGATATCTGCATCTGCTAAAAGATTGAACAACTTCATCAATAATTCAAATATAAGAGATATTTATGAAAAAAAAGAACCCAAATCCCTAAAATACACACACTACTCATACAGATTTAGTACACAAACTACCATTGATAAGGTATTGGTCACAGATTATTTATTCTCAAAAATTCAGGAAGTTTTCATTAGCTCCTGTCCAATGTCTAACCACAATGCTATTTTGTTTAAAATCATCATGAAATCTAGTAATCTAGTATATTGGCAAAGAATACCATCATACATTGTTAAGCTAACTGGGTTTAAGGAATGGTTACTGAAAGAAATTAAAATATTTCTAGACATAAATATTAGTGATAGTACTTCTAAAGTTATTGTCTGGGATACGCTGAAATCTTATATTTTTGGTAAAATCCAAACCGGGTACCTAAACAAACAAAAGGAATGGGACAGTACGCTATTGAAAATACAATCAAAAATTGATGAACTAAAAAGAAATCTGAATAATAAAGACATAAATGCAAATACAGAACTGAAGCAATTAAACCTTGATTACATGGAAATTCTTAATCACAAAGTGACAATAAATTTAGAAAGAATCAAAATACAGTCTTACTCTGTTAACCCAAAAAACATGCATAGATTAGCTGTGAAATCAAAAAACGTAACCAATGTCAAACATATAAGGGAAATTGTTGATGAAACTAAAAATAAAACTAAAATTGTAATAGATTTAGACGAAATTCTTGAGACTTTCAGAAAGCATCATGAAATAATAAATAGCACAAATCCAAATATTAACAACAATATCCTAAAAGATAACTTCTTAAATGAGAACATAGTCAATAAACTATCAATAGAACAGAATACCAAACTTCTCAAACCAATAACATTAAGTGAACTAAAAGAGAGGATTCAAAGTCTTAAGAATAATAAAGCTCCAGGATTAGATGGATTAATAGGAGAAATTCATAAAGTACTCACAGACGATACACTAAAGATACTTTTAGAAGTTTTTGAGGAATTTAGAAAAAAATCAAAGTAACAGCAATGTGGACCACCAGGCTGAGAAACAAAGCTTTTATTCCACACAAAAGTTAGTGCTTTCATGGAATAAAAGCTTTGTTTCTCAGCCTGGTGGTCCACATCGCTGTTACTTGGATTTGCTTTATTCATTGCTATAGTGGACCTTTAGCCTCCAGTTGGTCTCTTTTTTAAACGAATTTAGAAAAAAGACACACTTATTCCCTTCCTGTAAATATGCCATGATTTCCCCGATCCTAAAACATGACAAAGACCCCAAAATAGTAACTTTGTATCATCCCAGTTCACTATTAAATGTGGACTATAAAATGTTTACATCAATATTAGCTAACAGATTAAATCAACTGATGCCCAGCATAATAGGTGATGATTAAACAGGCTTAATCCTAAATAGAAGAGTACAGGACAATGTTATCAGGTGCTTTTCCTTAGTAGATCATGCTAACAGGAAAAAAAAAAGAACTATCAATTATTAGCCTAGATGTAAACAAGGCTTTTGGCTCTATAAACTGGTCCTATTTATTTAAATTATTAGAAGTATATAAATCCTCACCTGATTTTATTGATATAATTAACAGACTATATGTTAACTCAATATCATACATCAAATTGGTGCTTTTTTATCAGGTCCACTCAATATTCTAAAAGGTACCAAACAAGGATGTCTACTCTCCCCCTTATTATTTACCTTATCAGTAGAACCTCTAGCTAACTTCATAAGAGCAAATTCTAATATAATGGGGTTTTCTGTTAGTCCAAATTACAATTCTAAATTACAACTTTTTGCGGACGATATGCTAACAATTGGAAATATAGACTCTTCTATAGATCATGTAACAAAATCTTAGTAAGTCTTTGAAGAGGTTTCAGGCCTAAGCTTTAATCACACCAAAACAGAAACATTATTTATAAATAAAAAGTAGACACTTTACTAAGAAAACACAGCAATTTTAACTGGGCAAATGACACCCTTAAATATTTAGGAACATGCATAAAATCAAGCTGGAATAATACTTTAAAAACAAACTATAAATACCTATTATCCACAGTTAAGGAATTTTTAAATAGATGGAATAAAATGTATTTCACAACAGAAGAAAGACTGTCATTAATAAAAATTATTATATTACCCAAAATGTTGTTCTATTTCCAAACTTTAATTGCCTCCCCATCCAAAAAGCTAATCTAGCAACTAAACTCTATGTTAATACATTTCCTATGGTTTCCTCAAAAGCCAAGAATCAGCCATGCTTGGCATTACAGAAGCTGGAAAGATGGGGAAATAGCATTTCCAAATTTAGAACTTTATGCGGAATCAACTATACTTAATGTGATGAGTCAATGGTTAAACTCCAAATATATTTCTAACTGGAAAAATCTCCATGTAAGTATCTTATTATCTGACATAGATACAACTATTAACAATAATATGTTCTCAGAAAATAAAAAAAATCTTCCTTGTTGTCGACCATTTCTACAATACCAATAAGAATAAAAAAACTCTCTTTTCATTAATTATATATTAGATAATTTTAAAAAGATAAACAAAAATCATATGATAAAAAGCTTAATATTGTTAATATTTCCCTTAGCATACACGAAGACATGCCTTGACTCTTTCAACGTATCTAAAATAAAAGTAATGGAAGAAAATGGTTTAGTTTTCTGGCACCAGTTTCTATGTAATAATAATATCCACGAACCATGTTCTCTTATGGCCAGATATAACATTAAGCATAACAACTAGTTGAATATACAAATATTTAGAGAATACATACTTAATGAATTTAAAATATGCCATATCACCAACACAACACCTATACCTAAAATACTTTCTCTCCTTTGTGAAATAAACACTTTGCATGTTAACTATATTCTCTCGTTGTCAAGTATATATAAATCTTTAAGAACCAATATGCAAATCCCAGAGGACTCCTTATGGAATTTCACAAGAATAAACAAATCCATTTTTTCAGATAGTGATAAAGAATTAGTACTTAAATCAAATAACCAGAGAGCATCATCCCCTCTTGGAAAATCTTCACTTGGAAATACAGCCATAGGAGCTTTATTACCCCACATAAGTTGGACTTGATATAAAAAAATAATCATAATAAATGTTGGAGATGTGAGGAAATACTTTGCGCAGATTGAGTACACATGTTTCTTACATGTAAAATAGTAACTCCATTTTGGATAGAGTTCAGAAATTTCATAAAAGCCTTGTGGTTGGGCAAGCGTGAAGTATTTGACTCATTATTACTGTTCAATGCACCGATACCAACACATATCCCCAAAATACAGGTGCACCTTCTTTGGTCCTTACTTGCAATTGCAAGAAAAATCATTAAGTCAAATTGGAAGTGTAAAAAAATCCTATCATTTACATATGTTTTACTATTAGCTAAACTTGTATGCAAGAGGGAGTCACAAACTATTTCAGAAAGAACTACTAAGATAACACATAATAAAATAACTTGGTTAAAACTTGAAAAATGACTAGATGAAATGTAATCACAACAATGACATTATATCTGTTAAGGACAATGTAAATAGTTATTGTTTCATGTTATGATATTTTTAAGACATATATTGTGTATATTTATATATCATATTTCTTGTATTATTTTATTTCATGAAAACCAATAAAAAATGATTTAACAAAATTCTAGGTGAAATTATGCATACAGCTTACTATCAGTCCCGGAATTCAAACCGTGGCTGTTTATGTAGAAAATACAAAAAAAGTTGTTGTGTTTCATCAGAAAAAGCTATTAAGAAACTGCTGTACCCTCTTTGAATGTTTTCTAATTCTCTCTTGGTTGTACAATCTGACCTTGTAATTACAACATTCTTATGCATACATTCCTAAACATTCCTTTTGACATAGCACATTGTGGAAAACAATGGTTAACACAGCATTACTATTCAGATATCAGATCTTGGTGCATGATACATTTCATATCAGTTAATCTTGTGTCTTACAAAGGCACTAACTTTGTCAGATGAGACTTGATTGTTTAATGCTTTCACAGCTGTAGTTGATATGCATAGCCTGTACACATTTCAATTCATACAATACCAAACTAAACATAACCAGTCCAGGATTTTGACTTTTATTGACAGGCAGTTACAGTTTTATTTATATATAACCTATATGAGACTATTACTGTAATATTGTCTGGTTTATTCAGTACAAACCATCCCCATTTTTAATACTGCCAGGTGACATTCTACTCCTTTATATTTATTTGGTATGATTACTACAAGCTAGATTGCTACTCACCTGCCTCACCAATGCAGCCTTAGCATGGGCTTCCTGATTAGCAGCCCGCACAGCTGGAGCTGTACAGAAGACAGAGAGACATTTATGCATGCCTATCCATCACATACACAGGCTGGACTTTGATAAACAGTTATTGATATTAATACTTGCACACACCTGGGACATTCCTCTGCCATGCATTTTGGATCCACTGGTCCAAGAGCTCCCTCTTCCTCCACTTCAAATCAGCAATGTGGTGCTGGACTTACTCACCAGTTCGAGGGATGTCAGTGGCACTGGTGAGATCACAGGTGAGACTTTCCGAGGCCTCTGCTTTGTATTGGGAGCTCTGGTACTGGTCCTGCAGCAGTCTCATATCATGTTTTTTTACAAGGAGTCCTACCATGACCCTGAACTCCTGTGTGCCCCAGTGCTGTACTTTTCCGAAAGTGCACACCCTCTCCAACAGCAGCCATAATGCCTACAGTGGGGAGCTACAACTAGTTATGAACTGTATTCCCACCTGTGAGGTTTAAATATGGCCGATTTCCCACCCCTTGCTGTGATTGGTTAGTTTTAAATATGTTAAGCTAAGCTAAGAACTGGGCAAACCTGCTTAGCTGGTATAAGCATTGCTTAGAGGGGTAGATGCTAAGCACTGCTTACCAATGTGCAAATCCACTTAGCTACACTAATTCTTGCTTAGAATTTACATTTAAGCAACACTTATACTGGCTAAGCATAGCTGAGCACAAGTTAGCATTGTTCGGCTTTCCTTTTACAGACAATCAGCATTGTGGGGTTGATTCCTCATAAATGACATATTGTGATATGTATGTCTGCCTTCCATATCATCCCCCTATGTGCTATCATTTTAATACATTCTTTTGTGGCTATGCTGTATATGGGACACTTGTGTTTCTATGGGGGTTTCACATCTGTACTACACTGACACCTCACATATGGACCTGCTACACTACCCTGGTTAACAAATATATATTATTCATTAACTACTGATAACAAAATATATTTTCGTGCGTTTTTAACATATAAAAATGAATGGACTGAATGGGGACTCAAACCATGAATACCTGCATGCTAACAGAAAGCTGCAACCACTACTCTATTTCACTTTAGTCTGTTTTGACCATATATTTGTATTTAGCTCATTGGGATATGTAAGGTAGGCTGAGCATAGTTGTGCGATGTGCACACCCATTCAGCTAAGGTTAAACTTTATTGCGGACAGAAAAAAAAATTACATATATGTTTTATTTTTATTTACTTTAGGGGTTTGCACATTGCTTTCTGCACCATTATCTGTGTATTGCTCTTACAAACTTAGAAAGTTGATGGAATACATAGGTTTTGCATTAGCTTAATGTTTTGGTCCCGTGGAGTCAGGGAGGTGCGCATTTTAGGAGGAACATTACAAAATATATGAGTCAACTCTCTGTACACATTTCAAAGATAGTTGTGAGGTAAGCTCCATGGTACATGCCTCTCAACTGTACAGATTTTCACAGAATGTCCAGATTTTTAGCTCATATTTTTGGGTTGTTCCTCTTTTTTCCTGGCAAATCACTGGGATGATCTCAGGATTGAAGTCACTAAATAATGACATAACATTTGAGTTTCAGACTTCAAATCCTTCAAAATGTTAAGACAGACCCTGTTACTCTCTAGCAACTTAGTTTATTAGAGCAGTATTTAAAATATGTCCCTATTTGCCCCCCCCCATTTTGTCGAGCTTTGTCCATCTTTTTGGCATTAAGAGGTTGAGAGGTATGCAGATGTGAAATTCTGTATAAATCTGTACAGTTGAGAGGTACAGTGTGCATTTGCACACATTTCCTGCTTCTGCAGAATGCCAAAGTGTCGTATGCCACTTTAGCAATACAGGGGGTGTGTCACAGCTGTAATGCTTTCCTGTTTGCCGGTTTACCAGACAGTAAAATGATTTATTTTACATTTCAGTGTCTGCAGACACTGAAATACTGGCATAATATTAGAGCTATGCTCTAATATCATGCCAGTATGGCTTAGAAAGTGCAGGGGAGGTGTTTAGTGTCCTTGCACTGCACAGCTATGCCCCCTGTGCTCATACATGGATTGTGTCCGTGTAGAGCATACAGCAGGGCGCCTTCATTAATATGCAAGGCACACTGCTGCTCTACATGGCCACAATCCACTCTGTGCAGGAATAGCAGTATTCCTGCACAGATTTTATAAATCCAGGGGAATGTTTAATAAAGGAATATAATTTTAGACCCACAAGATTGTTTTTACCTACAAAATGTAATAGCAAATGCTTAACAGATATGTTTAATATTGTCTTAGCCTTAGTACAAATCAAATCAATATTAAAACAACTTATATGTGCAACAATATATAATTACTTAGATATTGAGACGTATCCATACTTTATAAAATACTTATATCTTATAACATTCACATTAATGATACATTTTGAAAACTCATCTCTCTAAGATATGATTCATCTCAAACTACAGAAAACAAAAATCAATATATGTGTTTAATAAAATACACCTCATGGTCACAATATCAGAGCATTTTCACTTGGAAGTTCTTATATCGGTCATTCTTAAACTCCTAATAGAATAGCCAAATTTAATAACAATAAGGATATAAAATATTGATGTATGAAAACATGTACTGCAGATTGGCCAAATATATTTTTTGATTTTTCTCTTATTAAACCCTTCTAGAAGAAAGCCAAATATTTCTTAACAGTGCTGTGTTTTGATACCTTTTCCTTGACAAAAGTACTGGTCTTCCTTAACATAACAAAAACACATAAGCTGAGCAATGTAGCCAGTTATTTATTTTCAACAATTATGGTAGTGGCAAGAAAAGGCAAAACAAAGAAATGGAAGAAATCTTCACCACCTCAGTTTGAAGAATTTTTTTTATCTTCATTTAAAGAAACTGCTTGCAAAGAATCCAGAATTAAGGAGACCAGAATTTACTGTAGGACTATATACAAAAAGTCTTGAACCAAAGTATTGTTTCTCATTTATTTGTATTGGAATACTGTTACCTTTACTGAATGTTAATAAAATGTTTTATTTTACTATACTTTAAAATCTTTTAGTTTATTTAATAAGAATAATCAGTTGATGCATTAAGCTCTATATAAAAACATGCATTGATTAACTATTCAGGCAACAATCTACAGAGTGTAAATAGTTATAAAATTTATAGTTTCATATTTATTTTGTCAGCTTATACAAATGTAAAAACTGTTTTATCACATTATGTACTTCTTAATAAAACAACTATACATAACATGTTACAAAATAAAACTCAGTGCCAAGAAATACAT
Organism: Protopterus annectens; assembly: GCF_019279795.1. NCBI lineage: Eukaryota > Metazoa > Chordata > Ceratodontiformes > Protopteridae > Protopterus > Protopterus annectens. The sequence continues at coordinate 78,305,540 of NC_056746.1, forward strand.
TATAGTATGTCGGCAAACCCAGGAAACTATGTCATCCATAAAACACCTATAAGATTTGGTCCACTAGTCAGGGATCTGGGATGTAGACAGTACCTTGGCCTTCAACCAACATGTGTTCAAGGCAGTCAGGAAATCCTTCTATGTTTCACAGCTTGTAAGTAAGGGCATGACATCTATGTCCAGGTAAGTCATCATACCCCAATAATTGGCCATGATCAGACCCATCATTCAGTAAAATGCCCCCTTTCGTATGTACATAACCAGACACATGCAGCAACTGGAATGAATGAATTCAGGGCATTTACATAATGTGCTATGTAGATTGCCTCAAAGCCCTATCTCTATACTCAGTCTCTCACAGATGACTGACAGGCTATCTTTAGCTTACAAGGCATCCTTGTACACATGTTGGTTGAAGGAACATGCACAAAACAAACAGCATCCCAACTACTAGATCTAAACACCGAAATTGTGCTTGCAACATAAATAGGACATTTTGGTGAGACAGAAATGTATCTCAAAGAATTCCCATTCTCTGGAATAGGATCTCCCTCTGTGTGAAATAAATTCCCACCTTAATGTAACTTGGACCATTGAATGGGAAATCAAAAATTCATCCCTGGTTTGCTGCTAATGTCTCTGATGCACAAAGGTAGTGAGTAACTCGTGTCTTAACCAACAATCACCCCTAAATAAACATCCCAAACATATAATTTGTGGGACACATTTTGGTTGCATGGCAAAGCTTATAAAGTTCCTAGTGGTTATTAGCCTAGTATACACATATGAATCTATGGTGATAAACAAGTAGTTTTTGATCACTTGTCAGTCTATTAGCTGAATTTGTTATACAGACATATATATGTATATGTATATCTATATCTACATCTTTATATTTCTATATACTTTGGAGCTTTTTCTTCCAAGCATCCACTGAAAATGGACTCCTACCTATCTGTATTTTGCCAGTAATCAAATGTCAGTAAATAAATAACACATATACACACACACACACACACACACACACACACACACACACACACACACACACACACACACACACACACACACACACACACACACCTTTCTATCTCTATATCTATATAAATAAATATATATATATGTATATATATATGCACACACACACACACACACACACACACACACACACATATATATATATATATATATATATATATATATATATATAAATATATGGGTTACCTTCATTTCACTGACAAACAAATCAGCAAGACCGATTCACTGAAAGTTCATTTCAGTGACAACTCATTTCACTGACAACTCATTTCACTGAAGCTCATTTCATTCACAATTATATATGGCCTGTTCCCCACTGTAGTGCGATCCAGGAGTTAGAAAATATAGTAAGGGGGTGTGGGGTCGAAGCCCCCCACATATTATAAATGTTTTAAACTATACAGATGGATACTTACAAGTGCATTGAATAACTGTTTTGCAGAAAACAATATGCAACTAAAGTATGTATTTATGTACAAGTCTCACATTTTCATTTATTCTGATGTGTCTCTTTCATAAATCTAGCATTGATTGGAATATAATTGTGTCCTTGCATTATTTTTAATAATTAATTTTAATTAAAACTAAGTATTTTAGTGTGTTTGCCAAATGGCACAGAGAAAGCTGTTAGAATGTGCCATCAATGGACCAGGTTTGTGTAGTGCGCAGTTTGATGCTATCACAAAGGAGGGATGACATCATCAGTTTGTTGTACCCTCTAGCAGCAGAGCAGCAAATGGATGGGGTCTGTTCTTTTGGATCATAAGTTTATCCCAAGCTATTGATTTGTTAGCCATATGGTTGTTTCATTTTATCACACAGAGCCAATTGCATAGCAAAAGACCCACAACCTGCCATTACCGTATAATTTTAACTGAATAAGTTTGTAGCATATTTTCTGTTGGAACAAAAGTTAGATGAAGGTTCTCCAAGACACCTGCTGTCCATATAGCCATCCATTTAATGACAGGGTGAAAAACCCAAATGTATTTCTTAATGTGTGGTAGCTACAGGGAAATATGTCTGGAGAGAGCATCAAAAGTATTATCACCTTTAAGAATTGCAGGTAAGTTTATAAAATTTAAATTTCAAGGTTTCAGTCTAGGATGTTTCAGTGGTAGGCAAGAAGTGTTCTATATAAAGACCCCAAAGCAAGCTCTTCCTAAAAGAAAAATATATTACTTTTTAAGGCTAGATTATATGATGAAGAAACAATTTAAATCACATAATTGTCTTCTAAGAGTAGACTGTCTTTATAAGTCCCAGTCTGTAGGCTTCAACCAGCTACTACTTGCAACCCTGTAATCTAGATGGTTATTCTAAGTATAATCCACAGCTGAACCTCTACTGGGCTTTTATCCTGCATGACACATGGTCTTTTTGGGTAAGCATCCAGTTTAGGGAAGGAACTTCATGATTCATGACCTCCAGGCTACTTCAATTTTTATAGCATTATTTGCTAATCAGGACATTTTTAGTTTGCTAATGAAAAGGTTTTGCCTAAGTGTTTTGGGAATGTTCCACATTCCATAATACGGCACACATTTTAAAGACACAATAACCATTTACTAGAACCGACATGTTACAACTACCCCTACAGCACATAACCTGCAGTTTTGGACTCACGACTTCACAATAAATAATATTTCTGTTGGCTAGGCCTGTGGGTCACCATAAATTGAAAGGGTCAAAGAGACAGCTCCCACCAGTGCAGTTTTGTGTTGCTCTCAGTTTGCCTACTTAACAACTGCAACTGGACATGACTCATTCACAAACTAAAATATTTTCCTAACAAAATATACTTAAAGGCATAGAAATTCCACTTTATAGCTACAAACACTCATAATAGTGGAATATCTCCTTTATGCAACTACAATTTTTTCTGCTGATATAGCACACAGGCACTCCCCACCATGCATATCAGGGGTTAACACTGCTCCCAAATCTTCCTATGATGTGTCAACATATAGCGCAAGCTCTTTAGTAAAATGAGGGTTATTACACACATTCAGAAGATGGGATCCTATTTAATTCATTAAATTCTGCATCCACTCCAAAGACCATTACAAGTTGTCAGAAGCTTTCCCTCACTTTCCCATGACTCTTGACTAGGCTTATAAATGCCTCAGGGCAAATAGCATAGTAACCTCCTATGATCCTATGTAAGATTTATCTCATTACAGACAATGGTGGCAAAATTAGCCATTAAAAAAAACAGACTATATATCAGTGTGTTCACTCTCTGTCTCTCTCTTTCTCCATCTCTCTTTCATTATTTTCCAATTTATTAAGCAGCTATTACAAAGATCTGTAATGGACACACATTACTACCATAAAGGCTACTCAAGTATTCTTCCATGAACAACATAGCTGAGTTGTCAGTCACTACAGACCCCCCCCACACACACACACACACACTGGAATGCTTTTCTTCCAATTTCTTCCCCATACTAAATTCTCCTGAGTTCTGTTCACCGACCCCCCCACCCAGACTGACTCATTCTCTCTCTTAGGTCTTAGTACTATCCATTTGTATAGGCCCCTTGTCTTAGTGCTCTGTCCTCATCTTCCTTTTTTTTCCATTCTTTATCTTTATAGCAGTTCTTCCAAATATTTAATTTAAAGGAACTCCCACAGGGGTTCCTCTACTTTCCTTTAAACAAACAGGAACATGGCTTTCTCAATTCTGGCCATTTGGGATTCACATTATATCCATACACATGTACATAGCATTTAATTGTTTGATTATTTGATGTTTATTCTCATTAGTTAACTAGATAAATGTATGCTTCTCCAACCATTTTCTGCCACAACCTTGGCATACAGGCAAAAATTGCATGAACATATAATCTAACTATATAAGTATTTATAAAGAAGTTATTTAAAGTATTTATAGGAAAATACACCAATGTTTAAAAAAAAGTTAGCGATATTACTGCAATTATTTAAAAACAGTAGACAGTATGTGTAATATCTATATATACTTATTTGTAATATTTATATATACTTGGAGAGGCAGGGTAGTTTTAACATCACATAGAATAAGCACAAAGATCACAATTTCTGGAAATGTTAAAAATTTTAAAATTCTAAATATGATGGCATATTTTAAATGAACTTCATAAGGCAGCCTTCATAAGAAGAGCTATGACAGAAAAGTGATTTTCCATTATCACGGTTAGATATTAAAGCAGTTTTGTCTGAAGCTGATCAAAGTTCTACTTATTTGACAAACTGGAAGATCCTTCTAGATTGCTGGAGAAGATTTTCACCAGCCATAAGACCAAAGAAAACCCATAATGGTAGCGAAGACTCACTTTTCCCTGGGATCATGATGAGTAGTTATAGTTTTTAACTGCTAAACTGTGAGCAATTGGCAAATGATATACAGTATTGTACATGTAAAGGAAGCTATGAATAGGATATCTCAAGTAGTAAAAGATAAGCACCCAACCTTGTCTAGTGATTAACAGTGACTTCCTGATGTTCTATGAAAGAAAGAAAGAAATATGATCATGAAGAGACCAGTCACCTATTGGAGTGCTGTGTGGTTCAGTACTAGGACATCTCCTATTTGACATCTACTCTTTTGACATAAAAGCTAATACATAGGGCTCTGACTGACTAAGTTTGCAGATGACTGACAAAAAGGGAAATTGGCTAGGCTTAAAATGGGCCATAAGGGCAGCTAGCCTACTACTTACCTATGAACCTATAATAAATATTGGAGGAGTTAAGGGCTATAAGTGATAATCTATGCTCAGGTTTGCATATTGGCAGACTGGTAATTAAAGCTTTTCTGTCCTTACTATTTAACAGATTACTAAGGTTGTAGTAGACTGTGAGTTGCATAAAAATTCTTTCTATACTGATTTTAGCAAGGAATTAGAAGTTATGAGTTTCATTTAACCATGCTAATCAATCTTTATGCTACTGAACATGACTGAAATTGCTGTGAACTGGACCAAATATTTGAATTGTAGTAGCCTCTTTCAGCATTTGTAAGGTAGCAAATTTCTTCTCCAGCGTTCTATCAGTGTTTCCAATGTTTTTTTTTTTTTGCCTCCCATGCCAATGACTGGTAAAATCATTTTGAGTTTGTTTGGACACCCCTGAGTAGTGGCTCAAATGGGGCCTTTCTGGATAATTTTATTACCCCAGCTTACAAATATAACGATACAATATATAAAAATAAAAGGATTTGCAACTAAATAACAAAATGCAATGTATTTAACTTTAAAACATTTTATCAAAACTGTCAAGAACCAACAAAAACAAAATCACACAGCATCAACAACCTGGAATGTAACAAAAATTATTTACAAACACTTAAATGTATAAACATAATAGTTGAGATGGCAACACTAACCAAAAAGTACCCCAAATTGTACAAGTGAAAGAAAATCATTCAGATCTGCAAGTTATACAAAACAGTTTTAGAAACATAAAATCAAATCATTAAGAACACTTTCATGATTTCCTGCCAGGTCTTCCAGCTCCACCCCACATCATAACTTTCTATCTGTCTGTCTCTAGCTATCTCTGTATATATCTTATCACATGAACTTTTAATGCCTTCTGTTAATACAGTATCTTATATATATGAATTCCAAGATGGCACAACTGGTAAACCAAAATGTAAATCCCTAGTTTTAGGCTATAATCCAGTTCAAATATTTATTTAACATTTGTTTACTGGGAAAGAGCACATTTTCAGCAGAGGCCCAGGGAGAAGCACTCCAGATGCATGCCTTTAGAATAATGGAAGAAACCAGAGCACCCAGAGAAAACCAACATGAACAGAGGGAGGGCATGCAAACTCCATACAGAAGGCACCCCAGCTGAGAATCGAATTGGAGAACTTCTTGCTGGGAGGCAACAATGCTACCTGCTGCACCACTGAACTGCCCAGTATATGAAATAAGTTAATGAAATATATGAATATATATTATAATATTATATGACATAATTTATATAATCCACAAATCAACAATTTAATTCCATAACATAATGCTCAGCTATATAGAAATAAGAGACTATTGTATCCATTTCAGTATAAGAAATACATCAATATCCATAGTTGTATATGCTCATAGAAGGTCGTGAATTCCATTATTAATAAAAAGACAAAACTTTTATTTATTTTATTTTTAATTTTTGAAGTGGGGTCAAACACTCATCCCACTGGACCCATTCCAGTCTCATCCTGAGAAAAACACAATAGTTACATGGCTTTAGGGTTCCTATCACGTTGTCAAACTTTTACAAGTTCGAATCTCATATAGTCGAGACCATAAGTTCAAATTTGTAAGTTTGAGCATTTGAATGGAAATCTCCATAAGCGGAGGTTTCCATTTTGTTCAATGGGGTGCGATCTTGGAGTTGGTATATTTAAGTAGTGGGGGGTGTGGGGGAGCGCAGCTCCCCAACATGTGGGGTGCAGAGGGGCTTGCCCCCTGCCTAAAACAGTTTATTTTGTTTTCCATTGTTTTTTTTTTTATCCATAGTCAAAGTTTTGTAACTTCGAACATAATGGTTCAAACATTACGTGTTTGAAGTTATAATACTTCATCTATGTGATATAGACCCATGGCTTTATATATAGAGTGATTGCAAAATGCAATATATATATACATATATTATATACAAAGTGAATATCATAGTTGGCTCCAGGGATGGCTAGTGGTAGTCCCCCTTCCCATTAAAGGAGGTAAAAACAAAATGTGCTAACTCAGAAATTCAACTATTTTAAATTAAAAATAATAGCTGACTTTCTGTTGTGTTCTGTGTCCCCAGTACTCTGTGCATATGCATGTGTGGTGTTCCAAGGAGATCCAAAACAAAACAACCAAAAATGCTGCTTCTTACAGTTACTGGGGTATTTTTTGAAAACAGTCCAGTATTAGGTTTCATGATCATCAACCAGGTTTGATCAGCAGCATTGAGCAGTGACAGAAACATCATTCAATCAGCAATTCATCGGACTGCAGCATGCTACAATGAGGAGCCCTTCCTATTGGATCAGGCATCCTCAGGTGAATGAGGCAGTCAGACCCTAGAAGAAGGAAGTAGTTAATGTGGAAAAAACATATTGTGCCTCTTCCTACTTCATTTTTTTGCTTGTGCTTGTGTTCAGCTGCTTTAGTTTGCTGCATTTGATACTGCTTGTTGGTAACCTAATTAAATTAATGACATATTCTATTGAATTGCTGTTTTATTTGAGTTGTTTTTACTGTTGTGATTGTGAGCTAATTTATCACATTTGCACTGTTTTAAAGCAGTTTACTGATTAACAGCATTTCATAACTGTTTAACTGCATTTCATTGCAATTCACTGCAATTCATTACAGTTTAACTGAATTTTATTGCATTTCATTACTGTTTATATTTTTTCATACTGTGAGTTCTGTTTTTTTTTATAAATGGTTAATCTGTGCTTATTTTGTGAGTTTTACTGTGTTCTTTCACTGCAACGGATAACTGGTGCCAGAGCCACGGCCTACAGTTAAATGCCAAAAAATGCATAGTCATACCCTTCGGGAAAAACAAGGTTACCCCTAGCTACCAAATAGGTGGCAATCCACTGAGCACAGAAGAAGTTATCAGGGACCTGGGGACCCAGGTTGATAGTAGTCTGTCATTCGACACCCATGTAGCTAAAGTAGTTAGGAAGACCTTCTACATTGCCCACCTTATCATGAAGGGATTCTCATCTAGATCAAGGGAGGTTATAGTCTCCCTTTACTCATCACTCATCAGACCAATGATTGAGTACAATGCCCCATTCGAATGTATCTGACCCGACACTTGCAGCAGCTGGAGAGGCCACAAAGTTCCTCACCAAAAGGATAAAGGGTCTCAAAATCTATCCTATGCTGCCCGACTGAAAGAACTCCAGCTCTATTCAGTCGCTACCGCTTGCTCAGAGGTGACCTTTGCCTAACATACAAGGCCATGTCAAACCCAGATTTGATGAATATGCTCCACCTCAAAAATCTAGATCCATCAGAGCCACAAGGGCGGAGACTTAAACCTCGACACGGCTATTAATAGGACGTGCTGGAGGGATAGATTCATCACCCAAAGACTCCCTATGCTGTGGAACAAAATCCCGGTACATGTGAGGCAGAGCACCTCGCTGGCCTTGTTCAAGAGAAATCTTGACCAATGGATGGGAGATCGCAGATATACCCCAGGGATTACCTCAGTGTCACTGCTCGACAGAGGCACAGCAAAATAATGGGTATAGTTCCCCATACTAAAGGGGTGGCGTAAGCCACAAAACGATGGGCTAGGCTTGTAAATGCCCTCGGGCAGATAGCCTAGTATGAACCTATGAACCTATGAACCTAATTCATTACAGTTTAATTGAATTTTACTGCATTTCATTACTGTTTATATTTTTCATGCTGTGAGTTCTGTTTTTGTTTATAAATGGTTAATCTGTGCTTATTTTGTGAGTTTTACTGTGTTCTTTCACTGCAATTCATTACAGTTTAATTGAATTTTACTGCATTTCATTACTGTTTATATTTTTTCATGCTGTGAGTTCTATTTTTGTTTATAAATGGTTAATCTGTGCTTATTTTGTGAGTTTTACTGTGTTCTTACCCTTAAATTAAGTAGCATAGTCTGGATACAAAGTTTGCTGCATCCAGAGCTGTTTGTTTTTGCCTTCTGTGTTTCTGGCAGCCAACTTGTGTTTGCCTTCTGTGTTTCTAGCAGCCATCTTGTGTTGGTAGAGGCCCATCTCTAGTGAGAGTAACAGGACTGCCTGGACCTTGTCTGGCACAGGCTGGTAAATAAAGCAGGGACTAGCAGGACTGGCTAGATTTCTCTGTTACTAGAATCTTCTATTTTTTGTGGTATTTAAACCCCACGTTTGAGCTGGTTTGGGCTTGTTTGCACATCACACACTGCAGCTGCACTGTTGTTAACCCATTGTGAGGTATTCCAGCTACAAATTTTCCTTACTAACACTTGAATGATCACCTAGTAGTACTCCTCTTAGACCTTTCACCCTTTACCCACATAGCTCTCTCTGGCCTCTCTTCCTCAGATTCTGTCAAACATTGATGGACAATTTCCTATGGTTTCTCCTGCCAGTCTGGTTGATATGGGCATCCTGAGACAGTGTAGTAACTGCCTCATGTACAAGGACAACCGTCTACTGCTACCACCTAGGAACACAATTTGTGAAAGATGCAATTACATTAAGGGCCTAGAATCTATGGTCTCTCCCTCATAAGCCAGTATATCTGGCACTGAGAAGATTGTCAGCACAGACACCACACCTCAAACACAAGCCACACCTACACAACATACACCCACATATGTGGAAATCCTCAACAAAAACATGCACAAAGAAAAGAGACCTCTGAGGCAAAAACACATGCAAACTCCACTGCCCACAAAACCACACAACACACAGTCCATATAACGTGTCTCACAGACACTAAGGCCTAAACATAAACTCAACATATTAGTCATAGGAGACTCCATTGTGAGACACACAGATGTGCCCCTCACCTGGCTGGATAAGGAGAAAGTCACGGTTAGTTGTTTGTCAGGTGCCAGAATCAACCATATCACCCATGCGCTCGAGTCTCTCAACAACAGGTACTGTTATGACTCGATCATAGTCCATGTTGGTGTGAATGACTTAAGACGTACCCCCCTGGATTATATGAAGAGAGACATGATCGAGCTCACTAAATATGTGTCCTAGGCAGGTATGTTCCTAGTCATAAGCAGCATTTTACCATCACCCAGAAGGATGCCAGAATACAAACAGAAAATGACTGACTTTAACAATTAGCTTAGTTTCTGGTGTCATTCTAAGGTGATCCAGTACCTGACAGCCTGGGAAGACATGATTGACAGACCACAATGCTTTGCCAAAGATGGCCTGCATCTGTCTCCATTGAACTTCAGGCTTCTGGCAAAGGCTCTTGTCTCCCCATAGTGCCTTTTTTAGACAATGCCATGAGGTCAAAACTACCAACATAAAAATTTCATCAAAACGCGAATTAAAGGTCATGCTGGTAAATACTAGGAGTCTAAACAAGAAACTGCACTCATTGCAAAAATTCATAACCCTGGAAGATGCTGACATTTGTGCAGTCACAGAAACCTGATTTAAAGCTGCGGAGAGCACAACAGCCATCCAGGTTACTCATCCTATCAAACATTCAGACCCCAAATCATGGGCAGGAAAAGCAAAAGGAGGTGGAGTTGCAATATATATTAAAGACATACACACCTTCAGGCTGGTCAAACAGTATGACACACAGGAGACATGCCAGGTGTAGTTAACTGTTGACAAGACCCCTATTCAAATCAGCTACAGGCTCCCAACTCAAGATGCTCACTCCACCTATCTGAACCTCTTCAAGTCTATCAAGTTTCAACCCTTTACCCTGATCCTGGACGACTTTAACTAGCCAACAATAGACTGGTAGAACTACTCCAAAACCATGCCAAAGCACAAATGCCCAGATATTCCTTGATTTTGTCAATGCAAATGCCTTGAACCAGCTGGTTAACACCCCACAAGAGGTAATAATATCTTGGACTTGGTATTAGTCAACATACGTAACCACTGCAGCATCCTTACAGTGTCATCCACCCTGGTAACATCCAACCACACAGCGGTCACTTTTGAAGTCACCCCCCCCCCCAACTAGGTTCAAACAAAAAAACTTCTCCAAAGCTGATAACAACCTCCTGAGGAAATGTATAAACAGTTTACAGCCCTCTCCCCCTCCATAGGAACTGGCACATATGTCCAAACCTACACCAAAGTATTATACAAGTATTTATAAAGCTGCATGGAATCAGGAATACCCAACAGGACAAAATAATCCTCCTCAAGGAAGAGTAAACCTATCTGGTGGACATCTGCCATAGATACACTCTATAATAAAAGGAAAAAAATTGCTGTCCAGGACCAAGAAGGAGCAGGTTTCTAATTGGGAGCAATCTCTCCTTAGCCTGAACAAGCAAATAAGAGCACTAGTGAAATCCTACAAAGCAAACTTCAAGTTCTAACTAGCCACATCTACTAAAGATAATCATAAGGCCTTCTTCACATATGTTCACAATCCCAAAGGAAGCATTCAGCTCTGCTCAGAAATGGTGGTCAAGGACACTACATACACAAAGGCCATAAATATAGCCAACCTGCTGACAGACAGGTTCATTGAAAACTTCAGCTGTCTGTCCCCCCCGCCCCGCCAGTAAATCAGGACATCCCCAACACCTGCCCCCATCCCCTTATCTCTAGGGAGCAAGTCATCACTGTCCTCTCAAATGCAAAAAATGCAGCCTCCATGGGACCCGATAACATCCCAGGCTGCATCCTACAGGAACTCAGGCAGGACCTTGTAGCACCATTAGGCAATTCAGCCAAAACCTGAGTACCAGCTTTGTCCCAGCTATTCAGCAAAGCCCTAACGGATTATCATGGACCTTATTAACAAGGACATTGGCACCCTCCAAACACTCAATTACACACAGTTTGGTTTCATCAAGGGGAGGTCATAGCTGTTAAATTTGAACGACTTCTTTGAGACAGTCACCAAAGCCATAGATGAGGGGAAGACAGTGCACACCACCTACCTTGACCTGGCCAAACCATTCGATACCATTCCCACTCGAGTATAATACATAAACTCTCTCAACTATGCATCAATCCCTATGTTACCAGATGGGTATCAAACTGGCTCACTGATAGAACCCACCTAGTCAAAATAGGGGAAGCCACCTCAAGCAGTAGACCCATAACAAGCAGTGTACCCCAGGGATCGGTCTTGGGGCCTCTGTTGTTTGGGATATACTTTTCTGAGGTGCAGGCCAAAACCAGTAGGCTATGGCTGACCAAGTTTGCAGATGACTGCAAGCTGGGCACTATCAACAATTCCCCTAGTGATGTGGCCATCCTCCAAGAGAGTCTCACATGGCCTCAAACTGAATGCCAAAAAATGCATCATCATCCCCTTTGGGGATAATGACATCCCCACAAATTATCAAATTAATAATAAGTTCCTAAGCACACAATTAGTCATGAGAGACTTGGGCACCCAGATAAAGCTTAATACATGGTCCACCTCATTAGTAAAGGTATCTCATCCAGGGACAAGGAGGTCATAACATACATGTATTTTTCTCTTATAAGACCCATTATTGAGTTCAATTCCCCTTTCAGCATGTACCTAACAAAGCACATGCAGCAGCTGAAGAAACCACAGAGGTTCCTCACCTGGAGAATCCACGGCCTCAAACATCTACCCTACACAGATAGGCTAAAAGCCCTGTCCCTCTACTCAGTCTCATACAGACTCCTCAGAGGTGAACTCTCTCTGGCATACAAAGCAATCTTAGACACCGGCTTAATGGGACTGCTCCATAACTGCAAGTTGAGCTCCACTCAAGTAACCCACACGCATGACCTCAGCATGGTCTGCGACATCAATAGGACTTGTTGGCAGGACAGATTTGTGTCCCAGAGTCTCCCCCCTTCTGTGGAATAGACTCCCTCTCCATGTCAAGCAGAGTACCTCATTAACCCTTTTTAAGCGCAACCTGGATAACTGGATGGGAAACAGAAAATACACTCTGGGATTCCACCTGTGTCCCTGCTGAACAGGTGCATCGAATGCTGAATTGTCAGAACATGGGCTAGATTCTTGGATAGGCTTGTAAGGGCTTCAGGGCCAATAGCCTAGTAACTTCCTATTATCCTAAGCATGGGAGTGGGGAAAAGTTTTTTTTTAATTTATTTCGGGCACTGTGTGTGTGCTAATACCAGGATGTGGGAACAAGGTAAGTACTTAAAATGTGTGTGTGTGTGTGTGTGTGTGTGTGTGTGTGTGTGTGTGTGTGTGTGTGTGTGTGTGTGTGTGTGTGAGTGTGCATATATGGACAGACTAAAGGGGTCATGGGGGAATGTTTCCTTTTGATGTCAGTGAAGTGCTTGTGTATATATGGAAAACTACTGAAGGGATTGTTGGTGGAAATGGTATCATTAACTATTTGTGCATATATAGTTAAACTACTGAAGGGATCGATGTGAAAATAATTGATGGTCACATCTGTGCATGTTGTGGGAGAGTTACAATAACTTACTTTGTGCAATTGTTGCTATTTTTATTGTATTACATTCTGATATCTGAGGTACAGTATATTCAGTCAATAAAGTTGGCTTTAATTGTTGGATGCAAGGATTGTCTGTGGATGAAAGTGACTGACACTATTGTCATTTGTTTAACATAATCATGTATTATTCTGGGTTTGCAGAAGTAGTGTGCAGATTTGTTTTTCACTTTCTGTAACAGTCAAGCTTCAGCTCTGCACTCAGTAAGTAGTCATCTGTGAGGGTGTATACAACAGCAACTTATCATTCAATCATTCGCAGAGTATTGCCATATAACACTTGCTGAATTTTTGTCTGTACATTAATTCCATGTGAAGTTTTTTTCTCTTTGGGGATTTTATCCAAGCGTTTTGATTTCTTCTCCCACACAGTCAGCAGTATAATATATGCCACTTGTCATTTGATTTTTTACTTTCCACCCCAATCTAATACCAGAGGGATACAAAACAGCCTTTTGGAGTGGTAGGAAGGCAGGTACTATTCCCAGAAAGATGGAGTAGATTTCCTTACTCACAATTTTTTCTTCAGGCCATCATCATTAAGTCAAAAGTTAGTTAACAAAAATCTAAGATGTACCGCAATGCATCCATGACTTTATGACTTTTGGGGTCCTAGCAGACCCCTATCTTAATTAATTTACTTCCTCCAGACTTAAATTACAGTGGGGTCTTAGCCACTTATAGAGTGTTAAAAGCATGGGGGGAGGTAAAAAGTAAGACAAAGTATGAAAAACGAGGAAGAAGCAATATATCTGGATAGTGTGGGGCTAAGATGAGGTGAAAACAGAGGAAGGTGCATGGAGGATGCAGGGGAGACTACTGGGTAGCAGGGGAACCCATGTAGTGTTAATTACAATGGGACATCTAAGCTAGTGGGTTTGTACAGAAGCACTCTGTGGAAGAAAGTGAATAAACTCGTCATATTTTATCATAGGCAATGGTTATTGACCAGCTGTATTACACTGTATTTGGCTCTACCCATTCAGTTGTTTGCTGCAGCCCCCCCACACACACATACGCGCGAGCGCGCACACACACACACACACACACACACACACACACACACACACACACACACACACACACACACACTCACACTCTTTGAAGTCACCAGCTGCCACTGGTTAACGTAGGGAATAAGGACAATGGATAAATGACATTATATACACAGGGAGTGAAGAAAACACAATATATACATGCATTCTATACAGTGGAAATCAGAATAGAAATGCAGAAAGAATTATGATCAAAAATAGAGTCAGATCAAGGCATGTAAATGTAAAAAGGGAATGAAAAGTTTAAGTTATATGACCAGACAGATAGCAGTTGCATTTTCCTAGTGTCTTGAAATGTGGTTTTATTTGTAAATGAAAAAGGGGCTAAAAGGAATGATTTTTAAGAAAAGACGGGGAGAGATTTACACAGTTTGGGACCAAGGACTGATAAAGCATGTTCTGTACAGAGAAGCCTAATTTGGGGGAGGGGGGGAATTGGAGGAGACAACATGAATAGTTAAGATGTTTAAGGTCATATGTGGGTGCATCTCAATATTTTCAAAGTTAGTAGAGGAAAGGTGTCATACGATGCAACTACCTAAAACCAAAAACTAGGATAAGCTTGTTCTTAGGATCACTTCCTGTAACTTCTTCCCCTGCGCTACCTTAAACGTGTTAACCCTGACATCGGCCCTGCTACTAACCACAGCCCTACATATTATCTTACAAAAAAATATGTTCCTTAGCAGTACTACCGCATTAGACATGTGGACACAATTTCTATACATAACACAAAGCTGTCTCATACATGCATATATACATAAATACAAGAACCTGTCTCCTTACCTAGTACATACGCTAATCCTAACCTGCAAATACACACACACACACACACACACTCCCAACCCAAATGCAAAAACTTTCAGAATTTCTGAAAGTTTGAACATTAACACCTATACCCATTTGCTGTAACTCAAAGTACATACCCTGTACAAATCCTACATTCGAAGTTCCACTGTTTGATTACCTCAACACTTAATAAATAATAAATGATTAATAATTAATAAAAACTGCTGTTGATAAAAAAAGCACAGCACTTCACTTTGTTAGAAAAAGCAGCAGTCAGTCAACTGCTCCCATATATTTATTATGGCCCTTAGTCGTGTAGGCTTATTTCGTACAGATTATGCTCCTCCCAAAGAGCAGAGAATAGCATACATGTATACACTCGATTTCAAATGTCAGCAGATTCATAGAGGAGCACTAGACTAGCTGCCCTTGTGGACCATTTTATGCCTAACTGATTACCTCATGTGAGAATCAAACCCTACATCCTGCGCCTGCAAGGTAAATACCTTAACCATAAAGCCAACCTCCCACCTCAGCAGCATCCACACACAAACTCTTTCAAGTGTCAACTCACACTGCACTGAATACATGTAAGATTTAAATCAAAAAAGATGGAGATTTTAGCAATCTCACCAGAGCTGAGGTCTGGCATCAGCATGCATAAATGTCAGTCACACCAAGTGACAATGAGTTTTGAATCAGCTACAGTAAAGATATAATGATTAATAGCAGCTTGAAGCATTCCCAATCGAGTGGAGCTTTGAATCAACAAATGAATGTGAAACTCCCCGTGTATGTGTACAATAGTTTTTCTGTCTGTCTGCTCCTTAGCACAGATGAGTAATGCTATGATTTGCTTCTTGTTTTTTTCCATCAGCCTGCGTTTGCCAGCTATGTGACTGTGACCAAGTCACTTCACCAGACAGTGTCCCTACGCTGTCCCTGAGAAAGGACACTTGCATCCAGTGGGTTGCCCCAATCTGCTAGCAAATGCATTGCACATTTGCCTTTTGAATTCCTGCACCATTCACATGAATATTAATTAATGTTTAATTGTGTTTAACTGGGAGTGGCAGCACATCTTGTTCTTTAATGGGTTGCCAGATGCATTTTCAATCAATGTGTGTTTCTAAGGAACAGGTTTACTGTTGCTCATGTTTTCAGTGTGAAACTGTTTTGTTTTGTTTAACAAATTTCTGTATTTTTGCTGTAAAATTTGAAATAATGTTTAAATTAAATCCAAATCTCTACGAACATTGTAAAAATATCAAACAAACAAAAAAAAAGAAATAGTATGTGCAGTGGCAGATTTTATGATAATTGAGAAGAGACAGATAATTAATGGGAAACTGGTCTGGCTGCAGGGGGGGCAGGGTGGAACCCCTATTTGGCTATGATCAAGCTCTGCTTTATAATTCTCTTAACTGTATAAAATGGTATTTAGGTATTTATTATGAAAGCTATGGAAATCAGATACAGACATAACAGCACTCTTTAGAGCTGGCAAACATTAAGTCAGAAAATTGAAAAGAAGCTCTTAATGCAGATCATAACAGTTACCAAGGAAACTCAGTATGGTTTAAGCTTCTAAATCTAGTATTAAAACCAGATAAAGCTCTTCTTTTTGCAGAAGGTAAAGGAGCACTTTGTGTTGCACCATTGTTTTAAAAAGACAGTATTGATGGAACAAACCTAAGTTTCATATGAGTAGAATTAGACTAAATGGAAGCTGTAAAGACCATTTTAATGATTTTCTTCTTTATAGTTTCTCTATTTTATTTTGACAGCTGTCTGATTAAGAAAAAAGACATTATGGTTACAACACCTTGCCGAAGTAAGATAAATAGACTGCCATCAGAGCTATTCTGCCTCTGAACAATTTTGTCGTCAGATCTCCCAAAGGCATTTAATGAAAACAACAGTGGATGCTTTTTATATAAATCTGACTGAATGTCTCCAAGTCAGTATTCATATGGCAAAATGCTGTGATTCTCTGAGTATAAAGTGCAGTTGTATTTGTTTATTTCCAACCTGTAACCCTTAGCTGCACAGTATGACATTACTGACTTAAGAATTCCTCCATTTTTTTCTGATACATTGGAAAGCTGAAAAAAGCTGGCATGATATGAGGATGGTTTTCCAAATATCTCATTATTTATAAAAAAAGAAAAAGCTACTGTGAGTGGCATAATGCCCTATTTAGCTGGCAGCTTTGCAGTATTTTTTTTCTGTTTTTCATTGTCTTATGACAACTAGAGTCTACTTTAATTTGTGGAAAAATATGTCACTAGTTAAAAATCAAGTGGTTTGGCCCCAAGAGAATGCACATAAAATCCAGCTATAGGGCTATTAAGGCAATAAATTATACTTTGTTGTCAAAACATAACATAATACTTTGCATCTCCACAGAATAATATGGAGTAGTTTTTTCCCAGTTTTTAAAATGGCTGGTGTAAACTTATGGGTCCTGACATTAGCCTTGCTAAACCTAGCTTCAGCATTTCTACTTGCAACTCACATACTGCAAAACAGAACTAGAGTGGTAAGAAAATAGCATGCTTGAGTAGTGTACAGCAAATTGGCTGAAATTCTGGTTTATATCCTTCCAATAGGATGCGTGCAAATGAAGGATGTGCCTTTTCTTTGAGTCACGTCACAAATATATGGATCTGTTTTCAGCCATTCACAAAGTTGTGTGACAGCCTTCGCAGTTCAATGCATCATGCATCAATTCAAGTGAAGTGAGTCATTATATTGACAAGTATGTTACTTTTGCTGCAACAAATAGTGGCAACTGCATTTGAAAGCTGACACATGTTACTATCTAACTTCGAACTGTTGTTTCCACAATGAGTAATGCAGCCAAAAGACTCAAACTCCTGCCTCACGGAAACTGTTAATTTAAATGCAGTCCAGAATGAACT